>NC_047114.1:29780433-29989614 GCF_902500255.1 Thalassophryne amazonica | reverse complement strand
TATACACACACACACATATATATACACACACACACACACACAATCAATTTCAATCAATTTTTTTATATAGCGCCAAATCACAACAAAAAGTTGCCCCATGGCACTTTATATTGTAAGGCAAGGCCATACAATAATTATGTAAAACCCCAACGGTCAAAACGACCCCCTGTGAGCAAGCACTTGGCTACAGTGGGAAGGAAAAACTCCCTTTAACAGGAAGAAACCTCCAGCAGACCCAGGCTCAGGGAGGGGCAGTCTTCTGCTGGGACTGGTTGGGGCTGAGGAGAAACCAGGAAAAAGACATGCTGTGGAGGGAGCAGAGATCGATCACTAATGATTTAAATGCAGAGTGGTGCATACAGAGCAAAAGAGAAAGAACAGTGCATCATGGGAACCCCCCAGCAGTCTACGTCTATAGCAGCATAACTAAGGGATGGTTCAGGGTCACCTGATCCAGCCCTAACTATAAGCTTTAGCAAAAAGGAAAGTTTTAAGCCTAATCTTAAAAGTAGAGAGGGTGTCTGTCTCCTGATCTGAATTGGGAGCTGGTTCCACAGGAGAGGAGCCTGAAAGCTGAAGGCTCTGCCTCCCATTCTACTCTTACAAACCCTAGGAACTACAAGTAAGCCTGCAGTCTGAGAGCGAAGCGCTCTATTGGGTGATATGGTACTACGAGGTCCCTAAGATAAGATGGGACCTGATTATTCAAAACCTTATAAGTAAGAAGAAGAATTTTAAATTCTATTCTAGAATTAACAGGAAGCAATGAAGAGAGGCCAATATGGGTGAGATATGCTCTCTCCTTCTAGTCCCCGTCAGTACTCTAGCTGCAGCATTTGAATTAACTGAAGGCTTTTTAGGGAACTTTTAGGACAACCTGATAATAAGAATTACAATAGTCCAGCCTAGAGGAAATAAATGCATGAATTAGTTTTTTCAGCATCACTCTGAGACAAGACCTTTCTGATTTTAGAGATATTGCGTAAATGCAAAAAGCAGTCCTACATATTTGTTTTAATATGCGCTTTGAATGACATATCCTGATCAAAATGACTCCAAGATTTCTCACAGTATTACTAGAGATCAGGGTAATGGCCATCCAGAGTAAGGATCTGGTTAGACACCATGTTTCTAAGATTTGTGGGGCCAAGTACAATAACTTCAGTTTTATCTGAGTTTAAAGCAGGAAATTAGAGGTCATCCATGTCTTATGTCTGTAAGACAATCCTGCAGTTTAGCTAATTGGTGTGTGTCCTCTGGCTTCATGGATAGATAAAGCTGGGTATCATCTGCGTAACAATGAAAATGTAAGCAATACCGTCTAATAATACTGCCTAAGGGAAGCATGTATAAAGTGAATAAAATTGGTCCTAGCACAGAACCTTGTGGAACTCCATAATTAACTCTAGTCTGTGAAGAAGATTCCCCATTACATGAACAAATTGTAATCTATTAGACAAATATGATTCAAACCACCGCAGCGCAGTGCCTTTAATACCTATGGCATGCTCTAATCTCTGTAATAAAATTTTATGGTCAACAGTATCAAAAGCAGCACTGAGGTCTAACAGAACAAGCACAGAGATGAGTCCACTGTCCGAGGCCATAAGAAGATCATTTGTAACCTTCACTAATGCTGTTTCTGTACTATGATGATTCTAAAACCTGACAAACTCTTCAAATAGACCATTCCTCTGCAGATGATCAGTTAGCTGTTTTACAACTACCCTTTCAAGAATTTTTGAGAGAAAAGGAAGGTTGGAGATTGGCCTATAATTAGCTAAGATAGCTGGGTCAAGTGATGGCTTTTTAAGTAATGGTTTAATTACTGCCACCTTAAAAGCCTGTGGTACATAGCCAACTAACAAAGATAGATTGATCATATTTAAGATCGAAGCATTAAATAATGGTAGGGCTTCCTTGAGCAGCCTGGTAGGAATGGGGTCTAATAAACATGTTGATGGTTGGATGAAGTAACTAATGAAAATAACTCAGACAGAACAATCGGAGGAGAAAGAGTCTAACCAAATACCGGCATCACTGAAAGCAGCCAAAGATAACGATACGTCTTTGGGATGGTTATGAGTAATTTTTTCTCTAATAGTTAAATTTTGTTAGCAAAGAAAGTCATGAAGTCATTACTAGTTAAAGTTAATGGAATACTCAGCTCAATAGAGCTCTGACTCTGTCAGCCTGGCTACAGTGCTGAAAAGAAACCTGGGGTTGTTCTTATTTTCTTCAATTAGTGATGAGTAGAAAGATGTCCTAGCGTTACGGAGGGCTTTTTTTATAGAGCAACAGACTCTTTTTCCAGGCTAAGTGAAGATCTTCTAAATTAGTGAGACGCCATTTCCTCTCCAACCTACGGGTTATCTGCTTTAAGCTACGAGTTTGTGAGTTATACCACGGAGTCAGACACTTCTGATTTAAAGCTCTCTTTTTCAGAGGAGCTACAGCATCCAAAGTTGTCTTCAATGAGGATGTAAAACTATTGACAAGATACTCTATCTCCCTTACAGAGTTTAGGTAGCTACTCTGCACTGTGTTGGTATATGGCATTAGAGAACATAAAGAAGGAATCATATCCTTAAACCTAGTTACAGCGCTTTCTGAAAGACTTCTAGTGTAATGAAACTTATTCCCCACTGCTGGGTAGTCCATCAGAGTAATGTTATTAAGAAATGATCGGACAGAAGGGGAGTTTTCAGGGAATACTGTTAAGTCTTCTATTTCCATACCATAAGTCAGAACAAGATCTAAGATATGATTAAAGTGGTGGGTGGACTCATTTACTTTTTGAGCAAAGCCAATAGAGTCTAATAATAGATTAAATGCAGTGTTGAGGCTGTCATTCTCAGCATCTGTGTGGATGTTAAAATCGCCCACTATAATTATCTTATCTGAGCTAAGCACTAAGTCAGACAAAAGGTCTGAAAATTCACAGAGAAACTCACAGTAACAACCAGGTGGACGATAGATAATAACAAATAAAACTGATTTTTGGGACTTCCAATTTGGATGGACAAGACTAAGAGACAAGCTTTCAAATGAATTAAAGCTCTGTCTGGGTTTTTGATTAATTAATAAGATGGAATGGAAGATTGCTGCTAATCCTCCGCCCCGGCCCGTGCTACGAGCATTCTGACAGTTAGTGTGACTCGGGGGTGTTGACTCATTTAAACTAACATATTCATCCTGCTGTAACCAGGTTTCTGTTAGGCAGAATAAATCAATATGTTGATCAATTATTATATCATTTACCAACAGGGACTTAGAAGAGAGAGACCTAATGTTTAATAGACCACATTTAACGTTTTAGTCTGTGGTGCAGTTGAAGGTGCTATATTATTTTTTCTTTTGAATTTTTATGCTTAAATAGATTTTTGCTGGTTATTGGCATTTTTGGAGCAGGCACCGTCTCTACGGGGATGGGGTAATGAGGGGATGGCAGGGGGAGAGAAGCTGCAGAGAGGTGTGTAAGACTACAACTCTGCTTCCTGGTCCCAACCCTGGATAGTCACGGTTTGGAGGATTTAAGAAAATTGGCCAGATTTCTAGAAATGAGAGCTGCTCCATCCAAAGTGGGATGGATGCCGTCTCTCCTAACAAGACCAGGTTTTCCCCAGAAGCTTTGCCAATTATCTATGAAGCCCACCTCATTTTTTGGACACCACTCAGACAGCCAGCAAATCAAGGAGAACATGCGGCTAAACATGTCACTCCCGGTCCGATTGGGGAGGGGCCCAGAGAAAACTACAGAGTCCGACATTGTTTTTGCAAAGTTACACACCGATTTAATGTTAATTTTAGTGACCTCCGATTGGCGTAACCGGGTGTCATTACTGCCGACGTGAATTACAATCTTACCAAATTTACGCTTAGCCTTAGCCAGCAGTTTCAAATTTCCTTCAATGTCGCCTGCTCTGGCCCCCGGAAGACAATTGACTATGGTTGCTGGTGTCGCTAACTTCACATTTCTCAAAACAGAGTCGCCAATAACCAGAGTTTGATCCTCGGCGGGTGTGTCGTCGAGTGGGGAAAAACGGTTAGAGATGTGAACGGGTTGGCGGTGTACATGGGGCTTCTGTTTAGGGCTACGCTTCCTCCTCACAGTCACCCAGTCAGCCTGCTTTCCCGGCTGCTCGGGATCTGCCAGGGGGGAACTAACAGTGGCTAAGCTACCTTGGTCCGCACCGACTACAGGGGCCTGGCTAGCTGTAGAATTTTCCACGGTGCGGAGCCGAGTCTCCAATTCGCCCAGCCTGGCCTCCAAAGCTACGAATAAGCTACATTTATACAAGTACCGTTACTGCTAAAGGAGGCCGAGGAATAACTAAACATTTCACACCCAGAGCAGAAAAGTGCGGGAGAGACAGGAGAAGCCGCCATGCTAAATCGGCTAAGAGCTAGTAGCTACGCTAAGCTAGCGGATTCCTAAAAACACGCAAAGTGAATAATGTGTAAATAATTTAGAGGTGATTCAGCAGGAGTGCTTTAGTTAAGGCACGTAAAGATTACACTGGGAAACAAATCGTAATCTAGATAACTAGATCAATCTAACTGCGCAGATTAAACAGCTAACAGATACAGAAAAACACCGCTGTGCTCCGGAACAGGAAGTGATACAATACCGCAGTGAGAGCCAACCACCAGTAGAGGCACACACACACACATATATATGTGTGTGTGTGTGTGTATATAAACACTTTACTTTTAAATTAGTACATTGATGAGAATACGAGGTCTGTCAGAAAAATTCCCGACCTTTTTATGTTTTTCAAAAACTTTATGGATTTGAATCACGTGTGATTGCATCAGCCAAGCTTGAACCTTCGTGCGCATGTGTGAGTTTTGTCCCGCCTTGGCGCATCCACCACGACAACGCTCCAGCACATTCCTCCAACTTAATTCAGACTTTTTTGTCTAAAAACCAAACTCCTGTGGTTCCACAGGCTCCATACTCTTCTGACATGGCCCCTTGCGACTTCTGGCTGTTCCCAAAAATTAAAAGTCCATTAAAAGGAACACGTTTTTAGACGAGGGAGGACATCATGGCTGCAATGACGGCGGAGCTGCACTCCATCCCGAAAGAGGCTTTTTTGGAATGCTTCCAACAGCGGCAACACCGCTGGGAGAAGTGTGTGGAGTCCCAAGGAGACTACTTCGAGGGTGATTAGGTTTCCAACCCTCCACGTAAGCCAGTTTTTTTCCCCCGGCCAAAGGTCAGATACTTTTCTAACAGACCTCGTATAAGATAAAATTTTTAGTTAGAAAAATGCTGCTTTTGAAAGGGACTTATTTTTCCCTTCAATTACACAAATTCAAAGGCATCAATAATGACAGTTGTGCAATATTGCACACATTCTCATGTCAGTTATTTCTGAATAATGTGATGATGAATGGTCTTCTGTGCATGCTTAGTAATCATAGCTCAAGAATAAAATGTTTTATGGCAGTGGAAATCTCAAACCTTACATCTACAAGTGTTTTGGCTTAAAAAGTTAACAGTTTAACTATGAAAGGGTATGGTAAGCTTGGATGGTTATGCATTCCAAGACTATTCAAATATACACACACAATGACAACACAGGCAATTTAAAGTGTTTCAAATTGGTTTTCTTTGTGCACCGACAAGTTGGCGCGTGTGTCTGAGGTATTCAGCCTGTGGTATGCTTTACCAAGAGGGAAAAAAATGCACCCCCTGCAAAAATGTAAGACAGGACAATTTGTAATTATTGCGATTATACACTGAAACATTCTGTAAAATGAGGGAACCATAATGAAGACGCAAAGTGATCGTCCACAGCCAAATACCTCCAGAAGGTAAGACAGGTGCTGAGAAGCTAGCTCACTGATAGGAATGAGATCTGAGCCATCAATACATAGACCCTACCAGTCATCACATAACCAGCAGGAATAATAAACTGGCCACAGAGGAGAAAGAATGTCAAGACACAAAAACTTCTCACAATGTAGGGAGTCTTACACCCAACGTCCAGCACCCTGAAGCTCTATGAGCAATGGAGAGAGGCAGGGTGAGGATCAATGAGTGTCAGAGCCACAATCCAGGGTGAGATGAGGAGCATCATGAATACATCAGGACCCAAGTTGCAGGCTGTGCAAATGTGCCCCAGACACACCAGCACATTAGCAGGATACAAGAAACAAGCTGGGACAGTGTACACTGAAAGACCCAATCACGTGTTGGGAATAGTGTACAGAATCAAAAGTCCCCAAGTCGTGATGGGAGACTTGGTCATTCTCAGCCACCAAAAGCGGTTGAGAATGACAGGGCTAAGGTCTTGTGGGACTTCAAATTCCAGACAGCCAAGCAGATGCTGGCTAACCAACCACACATAGCGGCAGCTGACAAGGAAAAGAAGACAGCAGTTGTGATTGATGTGGCAATCCAAGTCAACAATATCATCACACAGAAGGAGCACAATAAAGTCAAGACGTACCAGGAGTTGAAGGAAGAGGAGCAGATGTGGAAGGTAAAGTCCAAAGTGGTCCCAGATGTAACTGGAGCATTAGGATGAAAAGCATAGGGTGGGAAGGTGAGCACCAGTCGTGACACCGTGGCTAATCACAAGCGGATTAGCCGCGGATTTGTACTTTCAAATTAATCAGAATTTGAAAGTACAAAAGTACAAAGTTCTTTTGAAAGTACAAAAGTACAAAGTTCTTTTGGGGGGTCATGTTCATGTTCAGAACCTACAGTATTATGGTTGTGAACCCTGAAACAGAACATTCTGTGACTTCTGAAGTATAATTATGGCTAAACATGCGCTTAACTAATGTTGCTGGTAACACTTACTGGTTCCCTCAAGTTCGGCAGCCTTTTTCCGCTTTGCATATGCCCGGAGATGATTAGACAAGCTAACTCCACTATGAAAGGTGGCATTGCAATGGATGCACACCTTTCTGTTGAATCCATCTTTCTCTGTTAAAGAGACAGAAAACACACACACACACACACACACACACACACACACACACACACACACACACACACACACACACACACAATTACTTTCAAAATTCAACTCAGTAATGCCAACAGGTGCATCTAACAGAACTTTACAAATCAGTGTATGTTTCATTTACATTTTTTTTTAATTAAGCAATTTCTAATTGCATCTAAATGAGTAGTATACCACTTTCTTCCTGACGTTGTGTGGACAGGTTTCACTACTTTCATGCAGTATTACAGGAAAACTGAGTATTCTAACACTGTTGTCACACACCTTTATCTTAACTGCATTTGCTAATGGTAACTGCTTACATAATCGCATATGCCAGTGGTAACTGTAGTTAGTGTTTTTTGTTAATACAGCTCATCTGTACTCAAACACACCACATCAATTTAACAAACAGTGGAACACAGCACATTTGGAAACAGTAATGTTTAGGTAAATGCACATAATGCTTTTACAGGTCCTTTAAAAAGGACAAAATTCCTAAAATCAGTTTCCCATCTGATATCAGTCAGTATGCGGCTGTATGATATTTGCTATGAATGTATGCATTTAATACATGTTATATACATGCTTATGTATTTTGTAACTGCTGCATTGTTTGTGTGAGTAATGTACTTACCGGATACCGTGTGTGGCAGTGAAGATGCAACTCTCGATCCTGTACTTTGCTCATTATCTGAGCTAACTGTTGATGCGCTTTGAGGAGAACCCTTTTGTTTGGTATCCTCTTGACACTTTCTCTTCTTTAAAATTCCTATTAAGGCACTTGTGCCTGCAAGTGGACTTTTGACCTCCAATGTGTCTAGCTCCTTTTGTTCAGATTCGATCTCTGCAAAGGAAAATGTAGCCACCAGAGGGCTGGCATCCCCACACACGTTTGGAATATCGTTATTGTTGTGGATTCCAGCGGGAAGTGATGATAGACAATCAGCACTGGACAGCTTTGGTGAAGGACCATAATGGAAATGGTTACGTTTCTTCCCCAGAATTTGAAGTGCCCTTTGGACCTCTTTCTTGTCACGCATCAACTCCCGTAGTAAACATAATGGAGACTTGGTCTTTGTGGAACTGGTTCTACCAAGCCGTTTCAGGTGGCCTCGTATATGGTTGGATTGACCAGTCCTATTGTCAAAAGAGTCCCCACATAAAGGACAGGAGTGTACGCCTTTCACAGCCTCAGTTTCTGACTCCATATGTAAAGCTATCAAATTCAAAACAGAATATCAGAAACATATATTAGAACAAATATTGTCAAGTACAGCGACTGACAGAAGCGTAAGAACACGAAAAGTACCTTTTCTTAATCGCCGGATTGCTGACATCCTCCGACGTATTCGTGGCCTCCTATCTTGACAAGCCACCTGCTCAGGAGGGACTACATGACGGGCATTGTAGCTCAGTCCAATTCTGTGGAGATGCCCCCGCACATGATTGGATAAACCAACACCTGATTCAAAGACTGCAGGACAGTATGGACAGCTCTTGTGGTCAGATTCTACAGACAACAAATCTTCTGTGAATGACTCTCTCAGTGGTACTGGGTTAGTTTCCAGAGTCTCCTGAAACACCTCTGTTTCTATACATTCTTCTTTAATAACAGGCTCATCTGGAGCATTTCCTTCCATCTTAATTTTTTCAAACAGCCTCTTAGATGCTTGAAGAGCCCCCCTTATTGACATTCTTCTGCTATAAGTATAAATAATGCTTTGCTTTTCTTGCTTGGTATCTTTGTCAAAAAGATTGGTGTTTGTTTCCTTAAGCTGAATAGTACTGTTGTCATTGTCATCTTCCTCTTCTTGCTCATTTATTCTCTTCTGATTTGGCAAGGGCTTTGGTAAGATGAAGCAGGCGTCCTGGTCAGAGGTGTTGTGATATGGCGTAGACATTTTTCTTTTAGAGGGTGACTTTTTAACAATGGACTGATCCATATTCACCTTTGGTACACTGCTGCTGTTGAGATCTTTGTTAGCTAAATTAGTTTCACTTTCAGAACGTGAATGTGCACTGGACACAGAGGGAAAGTTAGGTCCAGTTGGGGCTAAAGAGTCATCTTTAACCGTGGTAGATAATGTTCCTGGCAGCTGATCAGTGCCAGATGTGCTGTCATTTTTACTTTCGTTCTGTTCTGTAGCTTTCTTATGTCTTTGTCGGGACAGGAGAACATTAATAGATTTATCAAGTTTGGATCCCGTCAGCTGAGACTTGAAGCCTCGCTGAATCTTGCTATTTTTGAACAGGTCTGATATGTCGTTGGGCTCAGCGGGTGCATAAGATCGATCAGAAGATATCTGATTCTTTATTGAAATTTTAGATGTAAGCTCTGCGTCTTCTGTGGGAGTTTCTTCAGAGGGTTGTGAGTTTTTTTCCCATTGCTGCGCAGCTTCATATTCCTCATATGTTTGCTGATGGCGGCGCATGAGGTGCTTCCTGAAGACATTTTTACTAAACACTCTATAGGAACAAATGTTGCAGGTGTAGATTTCTGTGTTGTCGCTGAGACTTGGCTTTCTGACAGGTATCAGGGTGTGCTCCATAATGTTGTGTTTCCTAAGATCGTTTTGACAAAAAGTCACAAAACTACATTTGTCACATTTAAACTTCCTCTTGTCTTTCTGGTGCGTCTTTGCATGTTGAACAAATGTGTTTGGGCAGTTTGTACTAAATGGGCACTGAGGACAGAACAGCTTTGCATCTTTCTTCATCACGTCGTTCCTGACTTTGAGCTTGCCGCCGAGTCTAGCTCGTTTTTCTTTGTGAACAGCCATGTGCTGAATAAGCAAAGTGCTTTGTACGAAAGACTGTCCACACTCTCGACATACAAAAGGCTTTGGTGACATATTTGTATGGCTCACATGAGACTTCATATGACGGCGCAAGTGATGCTCTTTTCTGAAAACAAGCTTGCATTTTGAGCAAGGGTAGCGCAGTGGCTTTTCCTCCAAATGGGAATTTAGTGTGAGCTTCACCTTCACTGGAGAAAGTGGATGGCCGTTACTGTCATCGTGAGAATTATTTGCAGGTGAATTGTACAGAACTTGCTTAATGGCCTTAGCAGCTCCATTCGGACGCTGCAACACCTTCCCTGGTGGTGATGATGGTGACTTGGAGTACTCAATTGACTTTTTAAGTTTTCTAATAGGAATGGCATCTGCTTGACCTTCTGCATCCGACAGCTCGTCAGATGAATTGTGGCTCAGATCAGGGTAAAGGTCTTCAGAAGGATCCACCATGACAACCATGTCCATTTTACGCTTCCTTCTCCTTTGGCTGCTGGGAAGGGGGGATTCATCTTTTGATTCCTCTTCAGGGGAATTACCAGGATTTTCCCACAGAAAGTTCATAAACTCTTTCTGTGGGTCCCAATGTAGGTCACTGGCATTGTCAAAATTATCCAATGAGTTCTCAGGGGATTCTGTATCAAAGCCCCATATCCCTGCTGTGTCAATGTCCTGTACAGTTTTTAAAGGGGTGATGCTCTTTTCCTCTTCTTTCTCTATAGCAGTGGTATTGAGAACATGAGCCTGTGTAGCCTGCTGCGACAAAGGTCCATTTCCAAGCCCAACTGAAGATAACATACCTGTGTTTGTTAGAACATCTAGAACACTGCTTTGTTTTAGAGACGATGTGCTAAAAGAAGTGCAAGAGGCAGACTCATGTGCTGTCTTCACTGAGTCATGAAGGAGTGTTAATGCATTAATGTCATGATCTGGATCTTGGTCGACATCATCAACACCCATCAGACATGATTTTTCAGCTGCCATGACCTGCAAAGAAAAGCAAATTCTTCTTAGACATTACTCTAAAATTTACCATTGCAATAGGTCAAATATTTGATTTAAAACATGTTTTTCCTCAAATTTAGGCACAGTGCTGTCTGGCTGTGCCTAAAAAAACAAAAACAAAAAATAAGACTGGTATGTGCAGAGTTGCAGCAATAAAATTTGACTTATTTGCAACAGGGTCCTCTCAAACCCTTAAAGAAATACAACAGGGTCCTCTCAAACCCGTCGCTGGGTGCTTGGACCCAAATGAGGAGTTGTTCAAGTTAAAATAAAGTCTGAGATCATGCGGTGGTGGTGCTGTGTTTTGCTGCATCCACAACACCACAGAACCGCCTCGGGTCCTGGATGGAAATTACCCAGGTAAACAACAGGTCCACTCCCACCTCTCTAAAATAACCATCTATCTGCCTAAACCAGGTGAAATGTGGACATCCCCTTGGCCCTCTCTACCGAGTGGAGTTCTCAACACTCAGGCACCTGTATGCTCAATCACAGTAATTAAACATGTCCATGAAGTCAAAGTTCAGTCAATAAGACACTTGCACAGGTAGAAGCCTCGCCCCTATTGTGCACAATTTCAAAGCATTCACAATCACTAAAATAGTCAATTTTACATTTTAGTAATTACTCTGTCCCAATTACAACATTAAAAGCAATCACATAGTCAATAAGGACATAAATAAATGTTGAAATGGCTGAATTAAAATAATTATTTCATCTAGAGGTTTATGCCACATTGATAAATCCTAATAAACAGACCCACTGCAGTCACTGTTACATCATTTCCTGTTGAGCTTATAATAAATATTTGTATGTATTTATGGTGTCTTTTTTCTGGTTGAAATAGCATGAAAAGTAATGTGTACATTTTTAAGTCTGGTAATTTTTAAATCTACCAGACTTAAAAATGTACACATTACTTTTCATACTATTTTATTTGTCTAAAAATAAATGTCCAAGGTTCATTATCATGTTAATCAAGAAATTATCTCATCTGAAACAACAGACAAGTTCTGGTTTTAATTTACAGATGAACAAAGATTTCTAAAGAATCATTAAAAAAAAAAAAAAAAACTATATTAACTGCAAGTTTTCTAATGTAAGAAACTAACTTCAAAATGTACAGTAATCAGAAATGAATAGTGTTGGGTATCAAGAACCGGCTGTTTTCGAGTATAGTTAACAAATGATTTGATCCACCAATATCAATAGCCTTTTTGCTTAACGATTCCCTTATCAGTCCTTCCAGAGCGGCCGTTGTTTTTTGAGGGTGTTTGTCGGGAAAATGATCATTCCTCTACATTGGTTACAGACCCTGCAGCGGCTCTGTAATCAACTGTTTCTGCAGCACGACACCACTTTGAAGCGTGAACCAATGAAGCAATGCTTCGATCTACTGGCTCATGGTTCTATGATTCACTGCTATTCAGAAACGGCAAGTCCGCTTTTTAACCCCTCTCAAAGCCATTAAAATATCATGAGTCACTGTTGTGTGGATTAAAGTCACTAACTGGGACTCATGTCTTGTTGCAGTCAAGAAGCGAGAACTGTCTTCCGTTCCGTTGGCACAGCTCCAAACGCTGCACGGCTCTCTGCCGAGACAGAGTCCAGTCGGAATTAAGAACTTCAAAACGAATCGCCGCTTTGAATAAAATGACACCGCTTACAAATGCTATAATACAGACAAGAAACTACAATCAACTAAAACGTTTTTTTTTTCCTCCCAAAATGAGATGTGCTGCGTTCTGTACAAATTATATCCTGACGTGCAGCGCAGCCAGCTGCAAGAGCTCAGCTCAGATGTATGGAAAGACATTCATGCCAATAATGTCTAAAAAGAAATGCTTTTGACAATAACTACAGATTTTATTTATTTCTATTTATGTCCAGAGATCAAGGATCCACCACGTAGAGTTTATTATGTCCAGAGTTTAAGGATCCAGTAAACAATTTCATATTTATTTACTTTAAGACTCAATAAAATGTTGTTCAATTTCAATTCAATTTAATCGGCTTATGAAGCGCCGAATCACAACAAAAGCCGTCTCAAGGAGCCTCACATAGAACAGTTCAACATAAAAAATTAAAATAAATAATAAAAATGAAAAAAATTCAAATACATAATTAAAGACAGAAGTAAAAGAATAAAACAGATAAAAAAAACCTATTCATAAGAAAGAGAATAAAAATAGGCTTTAAGTCTTGACTTAAAAATGTCCATGGACTAAGTGCCTCATGGTCGCAGGAAAACCGTTCCACAGAGCAGGTGCACAATAAGAAAAAGCTCTTTGACCCTCTGACAAATAAAACCTGTAAAGCCTACTTTTATTACACAACAAATTCACAAGAGGTATCGATAGATAAAATCTTATCGATACCCATCCCTAGAAATTAATATTGAGGTAAAAAAAAATGTAAGGATTTTCTTCAGAAAACTGAAGTGCATAAATTACCAGTTCTGATGCTCCTCTGGCACACATTTCTGCACTGTCGTCTTCCGTGTTTTGGCCTGATGCCTCGTTTCTATTGGAAGTGCGAACCTATGTCACAGCGCGCAGTGGTAAAAATTGTATTGGGCTGAACTTTGATTGAGGTGGCCTGACAACAAGCAGCAGCGTGCACTCCCAGTGGAGCATTGCTCTAGCTCATTTTTTGCCGCATTGCATCATTAGCATGATGCTTCTCATCAAAAGTATTGGATTTGCGTGACGTGTTTAAGGCCTGAACGCGTTTGGTGTGTAAAGGCCTTAACACCTCTGTCCAATGACCTCATGACTTCAAAGGTCTTCCAGGCACCTCTCGATCTCAAAGGTCGAGGATCCAGAGACACATACATCACTGCCGATAAGTGAATGTCTCTCCAGGAGTTCAACTCCTTCACCACATACAAATACAGTTCTGATGGCTGAGTCCAGGAAGTCCTTAAAAGTTTGAATCTTATTCTGGATCCAGGACATTCTCAAACCCAGACACTCTGAATCCTCATTCAGCTTCTCAAGTGCTACAATTAGAGCATCCATCGACTTTGCAAAGATCACAGCATCAACCACACAGTCTAGGTCAGTAAACCTATCCCCACCAAAAGCACCCAAGTCACTGGTTTACACAACCCCACCCAACACCCAGTCCACGCAAGCACTGAACAGTGTAGGAGGCAGATCACATATCTCATGAACACCAGTTTTCACTTTGAGAAACTCTGAGTCTCTGCCTCTACTAGACACAGCACTCACAGTATCTGGGTATAGGCTGGCTATGATGACCAATAGCTTCTTGGGGATCCCACGAATTCTTAGGATGTTCTCAGAGAGCAGTCTGATTAACTGGCTCAAACGCCCTATTGTATATACAGAGGCATGCACATTTTGGAGTCAACTACTGATTAAAACAAATGCCACAAGTGTGCAGTCCTGTTGATTTCTGAATTAAACTGTTGAATTCAATTCAATTTATTTATAAAGCGCCAAATCACAACAAAGCTCCCTCAAGGCACTTCACACGGTAAGGTCTAAACTTACCAACCCTCCTAAGCAAACACACAGTGAAAGTGATAAAGAAAACTCTGTCGCATTTTTGAGGAAGAAACCTCAGCAGACCAAACTAGAGGGGTGAACCATGCTTAGGCCATTCTAACGAATAACAGAGCAAGAAAAACAAAACAACTACACAAGTCAGTGAAAGCCCTTTCAGCTGCTCCCTTGTTTTCACTTGGGGTTGCCACAGCAGATTAGAGATGGATCTACATGTTGTCCCAACAAAGTCCAAGTCCTCAAAGTTGTCCAGTGATGATGGTCTGTGTTGCTGATTCATAACATCTGTTAACTTCATAAACATGTGCCATTACATACATTTAAATAAAAAAAAATTATTTAGTACTTTTGGTTGAGAAAACTATTTAAAACAGTAGAAATTCATACATGTCATGCAAAATTTGGATTCAGATCAGGAGGCATTTTGGATTTAAAACAGGCCAGCGATTCTGCTTCCGGTATGCCTGAGTAAAGACCGCGTCTAAGTTGCACTCCGATTAAGAATTTGGAAACAGCCTACAATATCGATTTAACTGTGAACAAAAAGAAAAGAACCTACAAGTATGACTACTAGACAACGAACGAGCAAGAAAGACTCTAAAACAGGGAAAAGTGAAGACACAAAGATGACGCAAAAGCAGCTAACGCTAGATGCTAGCCTAACACAAGCCGAAGCCGGGGCAGAAAACCTGTTGCTCATGGAGCTCCGTAAATTCTGAGAGGAGTCTGGATACACTCAACGAGATATTAAGGAGTCTCAAACGCGCATGGAGATGTCAATAGGAGAAATCAACAAAAGAATCGATACACTGGAAAAAAATAATCGACGTTGCGTAAACCAGGGTAAACAACAATGAAGATCGAGGCATACGACAGGAAAAAGTGCTAGCATACCTGCTTAAAAAAGATGCTAAGCTAACAGCAAAACAAGATGACCTGGAGAACAGAATGCGCAGAAACAACATAACACTTCACGAGATAAGAGAAGATTCAGAAGGAAAAGAGATGATACCGTTCATCACTCACTTTCTCAAGTCGACACTAAAGTTACCTGAAGACACTGATATTCGTATCGAGCGAGTGCACAGGTCTACAGTGTCCAAGCCAAAGCCGACGGCACCACCGAAGTCCATTATAGTTTAGTTTGTGGATTTCAATGTGAAATAGGCAGTGCTGCGACAGGCCTGGGAGCAACAGAATGTTGATTCAATGGGAAAAAGGTCTTTTTTGACCAAGAATTTTCTCCAGAGGTGCAAAGGAAAGGAAACAAGTGCGTGAGGTGATAAAAAAACTCAAGGAGTGTAAAAATAAAGGCACAATCACCATACCCAGCCCAACTGAAGCTATTCCTGGAGACTGGTATCAAAATCTTTCCTTCCCTCCTGGACGCCCAAACCTACTCTGAAAGAGCTGGGGATTACGGTAGAGGTTTATGAGAGGGATCTTCTAGAGAGAGAACTGTTTCAGGATGGCTGGCAAACCCGGGGCTGGCAGAAAAAGTCTGGACAAATGCTGAACACAGAGGACATTAGAGCCATCATAAAACCTGTGACGTACTCTGAGGAGGTCTAAAATGAAGGCAAGACTTCTACATCCCCTTGAACTATTGAAATTATAGGAGTTACAAATTCTCTCTCTCTCTCTCTCTCTCTCTCTCTCATGGGGTTTGGAATGGTGCTGAGGCACCCACAAGGGGACATGCAGCGTATGGTAGACCTATTCTTACTTCATAATGACAATGCTGAAGATAGTAAGTTATAATATAAATGGTTTAAACCACATCATAAAGAGGAAGTAGATCTTGGCTCAAAGAGATTAAATTGTTCAATCGCGTTACTACAAGAAACTGATTTACAACAAACTGATTTAAATCACGAAGAACATGCAAAACTGAAAAGGGAGTGGGTGGGACAGGTATTTAGTGCTTCATATGAAAATTACAAAAAAATGGGTGTTGTTATACTATGCCACAAATCTCTATGCATGGTTTCAGAAAAAATAATGAGGGATAAAAATGGATGCTGGATAATTATTATTGGTTCAATTGGAGGAATAACTTTAACAATTATGAACATATATGCCCCAAACAAGGACAACCCAATTTTTTTTTCGGCAAATAGCTCAAATTCTAGCAATGAACTCAAAAGGACCAATAATACTAGGAGGAGACTTTAATTGTGTTTAAACCACTACATAGATACATTTCCATTAGAACAAAAATACCAACTATCTAAAGTTAAGGCATTGAACAATATGTTGGAAGAATTGGGATTAGTTGACATATGGCGGGTAAAAAATCCAAAGGTCAGCGATTATACCTACTTTTCAAATGTTCATAAAAGTCATTCAATAATTGACTTTCTGTGTGTCTCTAAACAAATAGCTCATATAATAAAAGATTGCCATATTGAACCACAAACCTCTTTCAGACCACGGACCAGTTTAATGTCCTTAAACGTGGATCAAGACAAACCTTTAAAATTATGGAGACTAAATGTGTCACTTTTAAATAATCCAGAGGCAGTTCAATATATAAAAGAGGAGTTGAATTATTTTCTGGAGACTAATGATAATGAGGCAACTTCACCTTCAACTCTATGGGACACAGCAAAAGCAGTCTTGAGGGGTAAAATGATCTCATTCTCCTCTAAACTTAAGAAGGAGCGTGAGAGGAACCAAATAAGATTAGAAGAACAGATTAAAATACTAGAAATGGAACATAAAAGAACAAATAAGGATATGGTTTTACAAGAATAAAAAAAAATATAGACAAAATTTGAATGACTTACACAAGGTGGAGGGGGCTTTACGCTTTTCTAATCAGAAATATTATGAACAAGGAAATAAAGCAAGCAGATTACTCGCATTTCAATTAAGAAAAGCACAGGCTAGTCGAATTGTTCAAAAGGACCATGCCCCAAATCAAAAAAAAAATAACATATATTTCACCAAGGGAGATAGCAAATGCATTTTCTGAATATTGTAAAGAATTGTATGATTCTACAGCTATCCCCAATAAATCAAAAAAAATTTAACAATTTCTACAGCGAATTAATCTCACTAAACTAGACAAAAATGAGGCAAAAGCATTAGTAGTTCCCATTACAAAAGAAGAATAAAATCCACCATAGGGAAGTTAAAAATAATAAATCACCCGGTGTGGATGGATTCCCCGGGGAATTTTATAAATGTTTTCAAATAGAACTTGTCCCTCTCCTACAAAGGGTATTTAATTATGCCTTAAATGTCAAAAAGCCACCAAAAACTTGGGCAGAAGCAATCATCTCAGTAATATATAAGGACGGTAAAGATCCCACACAATGTGCCTCATACAGACCAATAAGTCTCCTCTGTAATGATGTTAAAATCTTAAGCTCCATTTTGTCTAAAAGACAGAAAAACAGACAGAAAAAAATCATTAATAAACTCATTAACCCGGACCAGACAGGATTTATACCAAAAAGATTTGGAATAAATAATATTAGACGTACCCTTAATACAATAACAGCACAGCAAAGTTCACATCCATCAATGCTTCTTGGCCTCGATGCCGAGAAGGCATTTCACCAAGTGGACTGGATGTTTCTAAAGCATGTTCTAGGGGAAATGGGTTTTGATGAAAATTTCATCAGTTGGTTTGAAGTGTTATATTCCAATCCTTTTTCAAGAGTATGTGTTAATGGGCACTTGTCGGAAAGTTTTCCGTTGAAAAGAGGTACCCGTCAAGGCTGCTGCTTATCTCCAATTCTATTTGCTATTAGTATAGAACCTCTGGCAGAATTAATTAGAAGAAAATCTTCAATTCTAGGTATACCAGATCATATAAAGACCCACAAACTGTCACTATATGCAGACGACATAATACTATACATTAGAGACCCATTGACCTCAATACCAAAACTTCTAGACTGTTTACATGACTGGCATCATTTCTGGATACAAAATAAATGAATCGAAATCTGAAGCAATGATGTTAACAGGGAACTGGCCTATACGAGGTCTGTTAGAAAAGTATCCGACCTTTTATTTTTTTTCAAAACCATATGGATTTGAATCACGTGTGATTGCATCAGCCAAGCTTGAACCTTCGTGCGCATGCGTGAGCTTTTTCACGCCTGTAGGTTGCATCATTCGCCTGTGAGCAGGCTTTGTGTGAGCAGTGGTCCACCCCTCTCGTCGGATTTTTATTGCGAATAAATGAACGATTTGGAGCTTTGCTGCATCAATTTTTTCCAGAAACAGAGACCTCCAGGTGGACACCATTCGGAAAATTCAGATGGCTTTCAGGGACGATTTTATAGGGATTACACAGATTAAGGAGTGCTCCAGCCGGTTTAAAGACCGCCCACAGCTGCTGAGAGCGCGCCGCAGAGTTAAATTCAACTGGTCACATAATGGTTTTCGATATTTGGGAATAAATATTACCAAAGACAGTCCCCAACTATACAAAGAAAATGATGGAAAACTACTCGATCAAATTCAAAAAGATTTAGACAGGTGGACAATTTTACCTTTTTCCCCTCTTTGGGAGGATCGAAACAATTAGAATGAATATTGTTCCCAGGCTGTATATTTATTTTCATCCATCCCTATCTGGATCCCAGAAACCAATTTAATAAAATGCAAAAAAATGATTTCTACATTTATATGGCAAAAAAGAAAGGATAGAATCAAATTCTCTTTACTGTCCAGCAGTAAAGCTTGTGGAGGTCTTAATTTACCAAATTTGAAGTTATATTACTGGGCAGCACAACTAAATGGAGCAATGGAATGGTTAAAACAAAACAAAGAAAACGCAATGGCTGACATTAGAACAAAGTATTGTCCCAAATCCCATTACAATCCTTATATTCTGCTCAAATGAGGTATGGAACAAATTTAAAATCTCAAATAACTACATGAAGTGCACTCACAGAGTTCTAAATACTGTCAGGAAAAAGATTAAAGCCCCCCAGTCAATATCCAGAGCCATGAAAGTTACAGACATTTTAGATTTCATACCAGGGCAACAAGATCAGAGGTTCAAAAATGGGAAAATAATAATTAATTTTCATCAATGATTTATTTAAAGGGGAGATACTAGGATCATTTAGTCAATGTCAGGAAAAATATGGCTTAACATCAATAGATTATTATAGATTCTTGCAATTGAGAAGCTATTTAATGTCCCATAAAGAATGGTCACTTCTTAATAAACAACCTACAGATTTGGAAATGCTATTCATTAATACACTCAAGCATAAACAATATGATAAAATTATATCAAATTTATACAAAAGTTTACAAAGAAATATGTCGGAATTCTTTAGAGATAAAAGAAAAGTGGGAATTGGAAATGAATGTAATAATTGAAGATCAAGAATTGGAACAAATTTGTGAAGGTGGACACAAACTGACAAATAGCCCAACATGGAAAGAGTTTTCATGGAAAATAAGTACTCGATATTTTAAGACACCTGCTATCACTTCCAAATTCGATAAATCAAAAACAAACCTATGCTGGAGAAACTGTGGACAAATTGGAGATCATACTCACATTTTCTGGGACTGTCCAAAACTTAAAATATTTTGGGAGGGAATCAAGGAATTAATTTCAAATATTCTACAAACCTATATTGACTGGAATCCCCTTGTTTTTGGATTGCTCCCGGGGGACTTTCTATCTAAAGAAAAACTGTATCTTTTCAAGATAATGATACTGGTGGCTAAGAAAATAACTGTATTTTGGTATAAACCGGATCCACCTACAACAAATCACTGGAAAGATAGGATTTTGGATGTCTACAAAATGGAGAAAATAACAGCAAGATTAAATCTCACTATGGACCTATTTAGAAAGAGATGGAAGCCACTGATAACATACTATGACTGGATATAAATACAGATTGTGAGGTGGAGAAGAGCAGAAAAAGAAGGAAGAGGGAAAGAAGGAGGAAAGGGGAAAAAGTAGAAAAGGGGAAGAAGAAGGTATGAGGAAAGAGGAAAAAAGGAGGAGAGGGGAAAAGGAAAGAAAAAGGGAGAAGGAGGGACAAGGAGGAGGGAGAAGGGAAGGAGGAAGGAAAAAAAGGGAAGAGGGGAAGAAGAGGGAGAAGGGGGAGTAAGGAAGAAAAAGGAAAAAAAGAAGGGGAGAGAAAGAAAGAAGGAAAGGGGAGAGAAAGAAAGAAAAAAGAAAAGGAGATAAAGGGGGTTATCACGGGCTAAGGGCGCTAATGGAGAATACTTGAAGGTGTTAATATTTATTTATTTTTATTTATATTTATATATTTTTCCTATTCTATAAACACTATATATTTGATGCCAAAAGAAACAATTTGAAATGTACAAATTTGCGAAGTTCTCTCTGTTCTGATTTTTGTGTGTGTGTGTGTGTTCTGTGTTATCCATGGTACGGTATGATTTTATTTCTCAGGGACAGTGCACAATAATACATTGACCTAAAAAACAGGAAAGATGCACTGTGCCAGGTTATAGCAAAAATACTAATTTCCACCTGTAGTCCCTGGACAGGTTGATGTCTAACTATAAGAGAGAGTTTGTAAGTGAAAAGAAAGTCCATTTAGCACAAAGACTATTCATACTGTAAACATAATCATACCTCGCCCCTCAAATATACCATTCATAAAAACTTTCAACATTTTACAAATCATACCATCATACAAATGTAACACTATAAGAGCTGTTATTTAAGACAAATTTATTGTAACATTATACGTTGTAAAGCTTTAAAACTAAGCTAAATAAGAACTTTCGTTAAAAAAAAATAAAACAGGCCAGCTGTTGTTTTCCCCCAGTAGCGAATAATCCTTTCTGTCCTTCGTCTGTGTTGGATGATGCATTCAAATATAGGCACAGAAATGAATTGATGTATTCAGTGACTTGTTTACAAATGGCACATTCGCCTTATTTGAGGCAATCAGGAAGGGCCACAATTTATGGAGCACTCTTTTTTTTTTTTTTTTTTTTTTAAGATATCTTCAAATGCATAGTTTCAATGAGAAAGTGTTTCCCTTGTTTCCTTACCTCCCACCCAAAAACCAATTATACCATGGTCAGTGAGAATTCCATGTCTAACTGGCATGCATTATTTTCGTGTATACGCACGCACACGTGGTTCGGTGAGTTAAGTCACTGTTATAATCACTCCGCTCTGGTCATCACCATAGCAACGCGCAAATCAGTTGGCGCAGATCAGCTGTGTTTTGACAAGTGAATGACAGAAACGCGATAAAACATGGATTTCCAGGTGAATTTTAATATTTTTGGCCAAAATAAAACATCTGAGGAATGGAAAGAGGAGGAGAGCAAACGAGAAGAACAGCAAAAGCAACGGTGTAAAGATTTAACATCGGATGAACTGGTCAAGACTGAAGACGGGAAAGAAGAAGAGAATGGTTCTATCCTTGCAGGCTGCCGGAGCGCTCCGCATCAAAACAGCGAGCGTAGTTTCTGGACCTGTTGCCAGAGTTGGCCGCAGCTCCACACAGCAAAGAGGGGTGCGGTGTGACTGGCCCTCGGTAAGCGCATTGGAGACAAAATATCTTGAGACTGGTATAAAATAGTCCCAAATACTCACATATTTTTATCAAGTTCTGTTAACTTAAATATTTGTGTGTTAGCTCACTGTGTGGGACCATGGTATAAGCAGATTAAACAACTCGAAGCTGTGCATTATACGGTCTGAATGCACTTCTCTTCGCCTTGTGGTGTTTTAGACTCTGCATCGTGCATTCAAACCATATCATGCACGGCTTCTCGTTGTTTAATCCTTACTTATATGACATCCTAGAGGTGGACCCCTTTGAGAAGAAACATGTCTTGGTAATATATACTTTGATAAGGGGTTTAAACTGGAAATCTCTCTCGTATACACACCTCTTTGTTACATGTACGCCACGGATCAATTCAACTGAAGTACTTCCTCATCTCCACTACTCAAGGGACAAATTTGCTAGAATTTTTCCCACCACAAGCCCTCCCTGCCTGAGGTGCGGTAATTGCCCAACCTGAGTGGACAAATGTTTTGGGCTTACCCCTTTCTAGTTACTGGGGCAGTATTTTTGATACATTCTCTCAATGTGTAAAAAGACCATGGCTCCTGATCTCCACACGGCTATTTTTGGCATAGCACCCCCGAACTGTAATATTACAAATTTACAGGCGAATGCTTTGGCATTCGCTTCATTACTTGTTCACAGACTGAACACAGATTACTTGTTCTTTTTAACTGGAAGGCAAATAAATCCCCATCATTTCTACAGTGGTTGAAGGAGGTGCTTTCCTGTTTGGCTTTGGAAAGGCTCAGATATAAGATGGGCAAAAGAAGCAGGGTCTTTTCTGTGTCCTAGAGTCCTTTTACAGAATACACTGAAGGTTCTCCCTTACATTAAGTGCTCTGTTCATCTGATAGTAATTGCTCTTTTTATTTCCATGGATTTGTATGTACAATATAATTATATTTAAAAGCAAACACAGAACAATGGTAATGCATAGTTGTGTGACCTTTTTGTTTTATTTCTGAACCTCAGGGAGGTGGGGGTTGATATCTATATTTTAGGCATGTGGAGATTAATCGATACGAATTGTATCTAGATACAAACGTGCCCGATGTGAGTGAATCGATTCATTCGGTGTGCATCGATTCAATTGGCAGGTGAAATTGTGATGCATCACTCACTGCATGCTTGCATCACTTTTTTTTCCAAGGCACACTGAATGCACAGTCACTACTCTGTGTTTCGTTTTGAACACTGGCGGAAGCCAGAAAGCACATTTCTACCGCAACGACAATAGCTGCAACCAGTCGGAAGAGATTTCTGACAAACCTAAAACATTTAAATCAGGCGTTCGGAGATACTATGGCTTTAAAATTAAAAAAAAAAAAAAAAAAAGATGGGAAACTTCACAAGATGCAGGTCATTTGTGAAGAATGCTGTGCTGCTAAACGGTATCTACAAGGCCACAGACTGTAAACCGAGCTCCGGCAAAACTGGTAAGAAAGTATCTCAAATTACTTTTGCCAAGGCAGTACTCTGTCAATGAGTGACTCACTTTGTCACTCATTGAGAGTGATGTAGTGTTACTATTTACTGTACTGTTGTGTTAGTGTTTACTGTCCCATAAGGTCCCATCTTATCTTAGGGACCTCGTAGTACCATATCACCCCAATAGAGCGCTTCGCTCTCAGACTGCAGGCTTACTTGTAGTTCCTAGGGTTTGTAAGAGTAGAATGGGAGGCAGAGCCTTCAGCTTTCAGGCTCCTCTCCTGTGGAACCAGCTCCCAATTCAGATCAGGGAGACAGACACCCTCTCTACTTTTAAGATTAGGCTTAAAACTTCCTTTTTGCTAAAGCTTATAGTTAGGGCTGGATCAGGTGACCCTGAACCATCCCTTAGTTATGCTGCTATAGACGTAGACTGCTGGGGGGTTCCCATGATGCACTGTTTCTTTCTCTTTTTGCTCTGTATGCACCACTCGGCATTTAATCATTAGTGATCGATCTCTGCTCCCCTCCACAGCATGTCTTTTTCCCGGTTCTCTCCCTCAGCCCCAACCAGTCCCAGCAGAAGACTGCCCCTCCCTGAGCCTGGTTCTGCTGGAGGTTTCTTCCTGTTAAAAGGGAGTTTTTCCTTCCCACTGTAGCCAAGTGCTTGCTCACAGGGGGTCGTTTTGACCGTTGGGGTTTTACATAATTATTGTATGGCCTTGCCTTACAATATAAAGTGCCTTGGGGCAACTGTTTGTTGTGATTTGGCGCTATATAAAAAAAATTGATTGATTGATTGTACTGTTTAAGTTCCAATAGTGATGAAAAGGGTTCCAAATATGAGGGAACCAATTCGTTCGCACTGTAAGGAATTGAATCACCATCAAATACATATCAAATCGCACTGAATCGGGAACAGGGGTGCATCGTATCGCATCTTATCGTCAGTATCGTCATGTATCGCTGTATCGTATCGCTGATAGTGTATCAAGATGCGTATTGAATCGTCAGTCAAAAAAAATTAAATAAAAAAGAAAGCTCAGTGACATGGGCTTTCATGTAACATCATTTGCAGAGAAGGGCATATCAACTATCAATGTCCTTTATTTAACCAGGTACAAAAACTCTTTCAAGAGTGACCTGGCCAAGAGGGCAACAGAAAACAGATTGCAACAAACACACACACAAAACAAATAAATACAGTCTCAGCTTCCCCTTAACAGCTAACATTTTCTCAAAGCAGATTAAAAAAAAAGGTTGGTGTGGATAAATCAACTGTGGGAGCAATTGTAAGAAAATGGAAGACATACAAGACCATTGATAAAATCCCTCAATCTGGGGCTCCATGCAAGATGTCATCCCGTGGGGTCAAAATGATCATGAGAACGGTGAACAAAAATCCCAGAACTACACAGAGGGACCTGATGAATGACCTGCAGAGAGCTGGGACCAAAGTAACAAAAGCTACACACTACGCAGAGAGGGATTCAAATCCTGCAGTGCCAGGCATGTCTCCCTGCTTAAGCCAGTACATGTCCAGGCCCGTCTGAAGTTTGCCAGAGAGCATATGGATGATCCAGAAGAGGATTGGGAGAATATCATGTGGTCAGATAAAACCAAAATAGATCTTTTTAGTAAAAACTCAACTAGTCATGTTTGGAGGATGACAAATGCTGAGTTGCATCCCAAGAATACCATATCTACTGTGAAGCATGGGGGTGGAAACATCATGCTTTGGAGCTGTTTTTCTGCAAAGGGGACAGGACGACTGATCTGTGTTAAGGGAAGAATGAACGGGGCCATGTATCATGAGATTTTAAGACAAAACCTCCTTCCTTCAGTGAAAGCATTGAAGATGCAACGTAGCTGGGTTTTCCAGCATGACGATCGCAAACACACTGCTCAGGCAACAAAGGCGTGGCTCCGTAAAAAGCATTTCAAGGTCCTGGAGTGGCCTAGCCAGTCTCCAGACCTCAACCCCATAGAAAATTTGTGGAGGGAGTTGAAAGTCTGTGTTGCCCAGCGACAGCCCCAAAACATCACAGCTCTAGAGGAGATCTGCATGGAGGAATGGGCCAAAATACCAGCTACAGTGTGTGCAAACCTGGTGAAGACTTACAGGAAACTGACTTCTGTCATTGCCAACAAAGATTATGTTACAAAGTATTGAGTTGATCTTTTGTTATTGACCAAATACTTATTTTCCACCATAATTGACAAAAATTCTTTAAAAATCCTACAATGTGATTTCCTGGAATTTTTTTTTTTCTCATTTTGTCTCTCATAGTTGAAGTATACCTATGATGAAAATTACAGACCTCTCTAATCTTTCTAAGTAGGAGTACTTGCACAATCAGGGACTGAATAAATACTTTTTCACCCCGCTGTAGGATGGTGATTTGTAGGATGACTTTAGAGGTGAAGAAGAGGAAGAGAGTCAGAGCTCAAGAAAGGACCGGATGATGGAAGCTGAAGGAGGAAGATTGTTGTGTGAAATTCAGTGAGCAGGTGAGAGAAGGACTGGATGGAGGGAAAGCAATTCTGGACAACTAGAAAAGTACTGCAGATGTGGTGAGGGAGACAGCTTGGAAGGTACTGGGTGACATTTAGACAGTGGAAGAAAGACAAGGAGACTTGGTGGAACAAAGATGTTCAGGAAAGTATGAGGAGAATGAAGCTGGTGAAAAAGAACTGGGATAGTCGGAGAGATGAAGAAAGTAGACAAAGAAATGTGGCGTAACGTAAAAAGAGATGTTTAAAAATGAAGATATATAGTGAGCTGTACAAGAAGTTGAACAGTAAGGAAGGAGAAAAGGACTTGTACCGATTGGCCAGACAAAGGGACTGAGCTGAAAAGGATGTGCAGCAGATTAGGGTGGTAAAGGATGCAGATGGTAATGTGCTGACAAGCGAGGAGAGTGTGCTGTGAAGGTGGAGGAAATATTTTGAGGAGCTGATGAATGAAGAAAGTGACAAAGAAAAGGCTGGATGATGTGGAGAGTAAATCAGGAAGTGCAAGAGATTAGTAAGGATAAAGTAAGGGCAACTATGAAAAGGATGAAGAGTGGAAAGGCAGTTGGTCCAGATGACATTCCAGTGGAGGCATGGAAATTTCTAGGAGAGATGGCAGTGGAGTTTCTAACCTGATTGTTTAATACAATCTTGGAAAGTGAGAGGGTGACTGAGGAGTGGAAACAAAGTGTGCTGGTTCCTATATTTAACCCTCTGAGGTCCAGGGTATAATTTGCCGTTTTGACTTCTTTTGGTTTTACCTTTAAAAAGTGTTTACTTTGCCTTTTTTTGTCTTTTTTTCAGCACAACCTCACCTGTGTGACTTTACAGTTTTTCCTTTAATTCTGACACAGTATACCACAATGGACCTAAATTCACACAAAAAATATAAAATCCGAGTAGAAAATAAGTTTGGGGTTTTGACTGTGAAAACCACAAACATGTTTAATGAATACTTTTATCACTTAAATGTAAATATAACCTGTAAATTTAAAAAAGAAATGTACAAATGTAGCAAATAAAGTTATACACAACTGTTTACATTAAATGCAGGAAATGCTTCAGGTGTTTTTGTACAACTATTTACAAAACAATCAGATGTGAAAATAAGATGCCACTCATATTATTTGTGCCACTCAAAAAAAAAAAATAATTTCTGTCCAACACAAGACAGACAGGCACATCACAGGCTTGACACTTCCAGGCCGTGTAACTCTTCCTGCTGTCCATCTGGAGGCAGTGTTGACACCTCACTCTGCCTTTGGTGGCTTTTTGGCCAGGATCTGTGCCTGTTGCAATGGACACAGGAATGTGATTCTGTTCTGCTCTGGGAGACACCTGCCTTGTCCATGCCACAAAGCTAACACCAGCTCCTCCATAAAGTCTTTGTGTGCCATGAGCTACACCTGCTTGGCACTGTTCATTTCACAGTGCAAGATGAATGCATTTGTGGTTGCAATGTCAAGGAAGCGCAGCAACACGGTCCTGTACCAGCGAGTAGTTTTACTAAGGGTGGAGTAGTATTGAATCAGGTGGTTGGCCAGGTTGACACCACCCATGTTTTAATATAGGGCACTATAGGTGTAGGACAGGGTATGTCATTCACAGTCCAGTCCATCCTTTCTATCCTTCACCCTTCTCCACACTGTCTCACCTGAAAATGCAGGATGGATGGTGGAGCATACAGACACCTCCCGTGTGTCCATCCACTTCACAAAAACAAAAGGCCCCCCTCTGTTCCATCTCACAGATCCTCTTGCACAGCTTTTGGTGAGAGCATTTGCTCTCCTTCCAGAGCATCCTTTTCTATTGTCCTCGTGGGTGCCACATGCACCAAACCTCATCTTGGCCAGGTCCATGAACAGTCCATGTATATATGGTACCCAATGGCATGATATGGCAGGATGGCTGAATAAGACTCATGACCACATCATAGGACAGCCCATGCTCTCTTGTGGTCACAGTCTTGCCAGTGTATATGCTGAACCTAGTGGTGTAGCCACTGCTTGACAGAGGTAATACAAAAAGTTTCATCCCCCATTTAGTTCGCTTGTCCTTCATATACTGTCATTGCGTTTTTTGCCTTCATCACCACCATCCTTTCATCCACTGCCAGCTCCTTCCTTGAGTGGTAATAAGCCTGGCAGGCACTGAGGATGTTTGGCATGGCCTGGTGTTCCCTTCTTTGTCATTTTTTTTACATCCACATCCAGATCAGTGAGGTGGATATTCCAAAATATGGGATCTGAATTGGTCTCTTGTTATAACTTTTGCAGGAAGGGGCACAGACAAAACGCTGTCTCCATCCAACTTAAAAAAAAAAAAAAAAAAAAAAAAAAAAAAAAAAAAAAAAAGCTGCTCCACATTCATGAAATGTCTCATTATTTTAATGCACAAAACATAAAACACTACACACTAACCACACTAGACTACACATTAAATACACCCCATGACACACTAACTACACACTCCAAACACACCAATTATCACAAATCTCTCAAAACTGTCTGATCGCTTTTTTCTTTTCTCTCTCCGTGCTGAAAGCTCCCACAATTTTCCTTCTCTCAGTAACCAAATTACCAAAGTTGGTGATTATTTTTGATTGGTTTAGGTCATGCATTTTCCACCAATGACAAAAGGAAATTCGTGGGGGTTTTTTTCCTTGTAAATGCTGCAGACAGACATGAGAGATGGAGGAAAAGAACTCCTGTTTGTGTACGTCCTGCAGGAAACGTGCTCCACAACCAAATACATGGGTTGGTGATCATTTTTGATTGGTTTAGGTCGTGCATTTTCCACTTATGATAAAGAGAAAGTTGTGTGTTTTTTTTCCCGTTGTAATTGCTCCAGCCAGAGAGAAGAAAAAGAAGAAGAGAAAGTCCCACTCGTGCACATCCTGTACAAAGCATGCTCCACAAATTACCATAATATTCAGGAAAAAGCATGGCGTAATTTATTCACCATGACTCAGGTCTTACTGGGCCCATCAACACAATTTAAAAACTGGTATATAGTTTGAAGTCCACACTTTCAACACACGGAGGCTCAGAGTGTGGCAGATTTGATGGTACGACTGCTAAATTCAGTTATGTGATTTTGAGGCGTCTCCGCATCAGACGACTCTAGAGACTTAAGAACAAGGGTGACGTGCACAGCTGCACTAACTACAGAGGCATAAAGCTGATCAGCCACAACATGAAGTTTTGGGAAAGAGTAGAGAAGGCCAAAAGGAGTTACACTGTGTGTTTGTGGATTTAGAGAAAGCTTATAACAGGGTGCCAAGAGAAGAGTTGTGGTATTGTATGAGGAACTCTGGAATGACAGAGAAGTATGTGAGAGTAGTGCAGGATATGTACAGGGATAGTGTGACAGCGGTAAGATGTGTAGTAGGAATAACATATTCGTTCAAAGTGGAGGTAGGAATTCACCAAGATCCGAGTCCATTTTTGTTCACAATGGTGATGCACAGTTTGAGGGATGAGATCAAACAGGATTCTCCATGGATTATGGTGTTTGCAAATGACATTATGATCTGTAGTGAGAGGAGAGAGCAGGTTGAGTCCAGCCTGGAGATGTGCAGATATGCTCTGGA
The DNA here is from genome assembly GCF_902500255.1 of Thalassophryne amazonica. Classification (NCBI taxonomy): domain Eukaryota; kingdom Metazoa; phylum Chordata; class Actinopteri; order Batrachoidiformes; family Batrachoididae; genus Thalassophryne; species Thalassophryne amazonica. The sequence goes on along the minus strand of NC_047114.1, from coordinate 29,960,235 downwards.
GAGAAGGGGAATCAATGTCAGTAGGAGCAAGTTTGTGTGAATGAGAGGAGCCCGGTGGAATAGTGCAGCTACAAAGAGTAGAAGTGGTGAAAGTAGATGAATTTAAATACTTGGAGTCAACTGTCAAAAGTAATGGAGAGTGTGGTAGAGAGGTGAAGAAGATAGTACAGACAGGGTGGAGAAAAATGTCAGGAATGATTTGTGAATAAAGAATCTACAAGATTGAAGGGGAAAGTCTACAGTAGTGAGGCTAATTATGTTGTACGGCTTAAAGGATGTGGCACTAACAAAAAGACAGGAGGCAGAGATGGAGGTGGTAGAGCTGTAGATATTGTGATTTGCTTTGGGAGTGACAAGGATGAACAGAATTAGGAATGAACATAGAGGGACAGCTCAGGTGGGACAGAATTTGGAGACAGAGAGGTGAGATTGAAATGGTTTGGACATGTGCAGAGGAGGGACCCAGGGTATATAGGGAGAAGGATGCTAAGGATGGAGCCACCATCCAGGAGGAGAAGAGGGAGGCCAATGAAGGGGTTTATGGATGTGCTGAGGGAGGACATGCAGGTGGTTGGTGTGCCAGAGGAAGATGCAGAGGACAGGGTGAGATGGAAATGACTGCTCTGCTGTGGTGACTCCTAACGGGAGCAGCCAAAAAGAAGAAGAGCATCATTAACGATTCAAAGCTATGGGTTGCGTAAACATCTACATATTAATAACCAAGTGGCCTCTGTGTGTATGTGTATGCGTGCAGCTGTGTGTATGGCTTCAATCATGGAGAAACTGGGGAAAGCTGACATTTGCTGTTTGGTATGGTTATATATTTTGAGTCAAGGATGACCGCCGGGAAAAATGGAAATTTGATAAGACTAATATTTTTGGAGAAATAATCAGTTAAATAATCATTTTTGTTGCCCGTGATTCCTGCTCATTAAAATAAAAAAATCCATAATTTTCCCATCAGCCTCTCACCGAGAACAGTGGAACTTCCAGTCTGTCATTGACTGTCAACATTTTAAGTCAGTTTTCTCAGTCTTCAGTCCAGAAATGCTGCATGTCCTCTGTGTCCTACTCTGTCACACTCCTTTTTGCCACTGAATGATTCAATGAGAGATATGACTTTACCTGCTGACATCCTTGTTGTTAAACAGTTTACATATCTTGGGATTGAGGTTTCTCCTTTGCACTCTATTGTTAAAATTTAAATTTTCAATTTATTTTCATTTATATAGCGCCAAATCACAACAGAGTTGCCTCAAGGCGATTTACACAAGTAAGGTCTAACCTTACTAACCCCCAGAGCAGCAGTGGTACGGAAAAACTCCCTCTGAGGAAGAAACCTCAAGCAGACCAGACAAAGTGGTGACCCTCTGCTTGGCCCATGCTACAGACATAAATTACAGAACAACTCCCAAAACGAATGCAACCCCTGGCAAAAATTATGGAATCACCGGCCTCAGAGGATGTTCATTCAGTTGTTTAATTTTGTAGAAAAAAAGCAGATCACAGACATGACACAAAACTAAAGTCATTTCAAATGGCAACTTTCTGGCTTTAAGAAACACTATAAGCAATCAAGAAAAAAAATTGTGGCAGTCAGTAACGGTTACTTTTTTAGACCAAGCAGAGGGAAAAATCCCATCAATTGAAAGGATATTTGGGGATGATGAAATCATTTTTCAAGATGATAATGCATCTTGCCATAGAGCAAAAACTGTGAAAACATTCCTTGCAAAAAGACACATAGGGTCAATGCCATGGCCTGCAAATAGTCTGGATCTTAATCCAATTGAAAATCTTTGGTGGAAGTTGAAGAAATGGTCCATGACAAGGCTCCAACCTGCAAAGCTGATCTGGCAACAGCAATCAGAGAAAGTTGGAGCCAGATTGATGAGTAGGGTGGTCCATAAAAATGGTCAAATTTTTTTTTTTCAAAAAACTTCAAGTCTCACCCTCTAAATTTGTTGTACCTAACATAAAAACACATGTACAATTTCATAAAACTCTAATACTTTTTACTGGTAGCACACAGCCCTTAAAGATTTTGCTCGCAATAACTGTCATATAGTATGGTCATTTCCAGATATTTCCAAATTATTTCTGTCAGTTTAATATTGATATGTCAGGACAGAAATAATGGCAATACATTGGAAAATCAAATATTTTCATATCCCATAAAATAGTTAACACTAAAACATGAATTGTGAGATGCAGTTCTTCTCGTACATGTATCATGCTCCTACAATACCTACATACTGGGGTAGCGACGATTTTTGTAACAATCAACATTGCATTTTCATTTTATTGATGAAATACTGTTTCATTATTGATAAATTTAAATAAGTCTATGCTTTATATATTTCCACATTATATTTTTGACCTAGCTCCAAACCATAATATTCTTTATGCCTTGCAGTACTACTATTCAAAAATGCATGAATCAGCACAAGAACCAATTATACAGCTGTGTAACATAAGAGAACATCCTTTAAATGATAATGATATTTAAGTTACTTGCATCATGACCAAGACTTGCTGCCGTTCGTCAGAATATAGGTGCGCACCTTCTGTCTGTTGTTTGTGCTCCTATCCAATGCTGCTGCAAGTCCTGGTGTTACAACACGCTTTAATTTTACTGGCTTTTGTGGCACTACTGGCATAACAAATTCTCATCTGGACTTTCTGTATTCTCTTCACTCTGGCTGGAGACAGTGTCAGGTAGTGAGACATTAGATGGTCCAGGCTCCTCCAGTTTCTCTTTGTATTTTGCTTCTGCGCTTTCCTTTTTTCTGCTCTTTGTTCTTTGGCAGCTTTGTATTTTATCTATGCCTGCCATGCATCCCCTTCTACCCTTTCTCTCGCTGAGCAGTAGGAACTCGTCTCTTCATCTTCAAACTTTATCATTGTTAGGGACATCCTGATGTGCCATGTCAAACAAGTCCTCCAAAGACTTCACAAAACACTGTTTCATCGTTTCTTCTGCTTGTCTGTATTGCGATTCTTGGTCCTTTTTCAATGTTTTCCATTTTCCGAACACCTTTTCTAACTTTGGATCAGATGCTGCTTTGCCCTCAGTGGGATTCTAGCTCTCTCCCAAAAAGGAATTGCCATGTCTATAGAGGTCACAGCAGCATCATGGACAGTTTTCTTCAAATCAGTGTGTTTGAAGAAAAATACCTTGAGTATTTGCCCATTTGAGGGCAATTTGTTTCCCTTTATTTCAGTCGGTGGAACCAATAAGGTATACAAATGTTCTACTTCTAGTAGCTGACATGTTTTACTGAAGTTTCCAGTTAATGGTTAAGCATGTTAAGTCAGCAAGTGTCTCTTTTTACATTTATCTCATGTTAGATTCACCATCACCAAAGACCTGAAAGAAAAGAAGCTGTGAATTGAAGCAAAATTTTCAGCTTGTAGCCTAAAATAACATTTTTGAAAGTATGTTGTTTGTGAGAAATATTTAAACCCAGGTATAGTTTTAAATTGAATATAAAATTATACTTTAGTTACACTCAGGTGGTTAACTTCTATCCTCTTTATAAGTGATGTGATTAGATACTGGATAATGGATAACCTATTGCACGGGCACTCGGGCAACGATAATTGATATATTTACAACCTTCAGCTATGATGTGCTACCTCTAAATATTAATGTATGACAAAAATATTTGGCAGGCTTTCTTTTTCCCAAGCATCATAAAATGAAGGGGTGAGAGTAATGAATTTCCAACTTTTATTTTTTTGAACCACCCTAATGAAGAGTACTGTTTGTCACTCATTAAGTCCACGCCTCAGAGACCGCAAGCTGTTATAAAAGCCAGAGGTGGTGCAACAAAATACTAGTGATGTGTTGGAGCGTTCTTTTGTTTTTCATGATTCCATAATTTTTTCCTCAGGATTGAGTGATTCCATATTTTTTTTCCCCTCTGCTTGGTCTAAAAAAGTAACTGTTACTGACTGCCACAATTTTTTTTTCCTGATTTCTTATAGTGTTTCTTAAAGCCAGAAAGTTGCCATTTGAAATGACTTTAGTTTTGTCATGTCTGTGATCTGCTTTTTTTCTACAAAATTAAACAACTGAATGAACATCCTCTGAGGCCGGTGATTCCATAATTTTTGCCAGGGGTTGTATACAGGAAATGCTGTTGGTGCACAGGACAGGAGGGTCTCCAGCACAAATACCACACCCATCTCTGGATGGAGCTGCACCTTAAACAGTGGGGGAAAAAAAAAAAAAAAACAGAAATCAGGCATCAAAAAGACAAGAAATACAGCCTAATTTGCCAGCATTAAACAACAAGAAAAACAGGAAATACGAAGGTGATCGCCGGCCACTAGCCCTAAACTTCACTAAAAGACCCAAAATTTAGGTAAAATTGATGCCACAGCATGCTCCGTTTCCTAATAAAATGAATTAAAAGAGTAAAAGCGTAAAACTATACTATGCCAATGTGCTAACCATACAAAAGGGAAAATAAGTGCGTCTTAAGTCTGGACTTGAAAGTCTCCATAGAATCTGACTGTTTTATTGATGCAGGGAGATCATTCCACAGAACAGGGGCATGATAAGAGAAAGCTCTATGACCCGCAGACTTCTTATTCACCCTAGGGACACAAAGTAGTCCTACACCCTGAGAACCCAAAGCCCGGGCCAGTACGCAAGGTTTAATTAGGTCAGCTAGGTAAGGAGGTGCCAGTCTGTGAACAATTTTATAGACGAGTAGCAGAACCTTAAAATCTGATCTCATTGGGACAGGAAGCCTGTGAAGGGATGCCAAAATGGGTGTAATGTGGTCAAACTTTCTGCTTCATGTCAAAAGTTTGGATGCAGCATTCTGAACCAATTGGAGAGCCCTAATGCTGGACTGCGGTAAACCAGAAAATAGAACATTGCAGTAGTCCAATCTAGAAGAGATTCTAGAGGGTCTCAGCATCAGCCATAGACAGGATGGGACGAATCTTCGCTATATTTTGTAGGTGGAAGAAAGCAGTCCTTGTAATATTTCTAATGTGGAGCTCAAAGGACAATGTAGGATCAAAAATTACTCCAAGGTTCCTCACTTTGTCCGTATGATGTATGACACATGAGCCTAGGCTAAGTGTTAGCTGGTCAAATTGATGCTGATGTCTCACTGGACCAAGAACCATCATTTATCAGAAATTAAAAGTAGGAAGTTTCTAGACATCCAACTTCTCACTGAGGCAAGGCAATCTTTTAAGGACTTTATGTGAACAAGATTACCAGCAGTTATTTGCATATATAACCGAGTATCATCAGTATAGCAGTGACAGTTAATCCCAAAACGCCGCAATATGTGCCAAGGGGTGCTATATAAAGGGAGAAAAGCAGGGGGCCTAAGACAGACCCCTGTGGAACCCCAAATTTCATGTCACTAAGGTCAGAGGTAGTGTTACTGTTCAAAACAAAGTAAGAATGACTGGTAAAGTATGACATCAGCCATGCAAGGGCACTCCCAGTAATCCCAAAATGATTTTCCAGCGTATCAAGTAGAATATGATGATCCACGGTATCAAATGCAGCACCCTCAAAAATATTTTGAGGGTGCCTTATCCAAGATTGTAGCTGATTTGGAGAGATGGTCCTCTTTGCCCAATTCCCTTAGATCGTGTGTCTCTATTATCAAAATGAATGTGCTCCCTCATATTAACTTCTTGAGCTTGATGATCCCACTTCCGCCTTCATTTCGTTACTGGGATGGATTACAGAGAGCGATTACTAAATTTGTATGGAAGGCAAAACACCCATACTAGAGACCATCTATGGTTTAGTGCTGTAGGTTGGCAGGGGGTTTATCACTCCCAAACTTTAGAATTTACCATTGGGCTTTCACTCTTCTCCCTTTGGTTGCACTGTGTAATAATTCAGTGGAGCCTGAGATGTTATTTGCTAATGTTCCTCAGAATAAGTGTATGGCTCAGTTTGGTCCCATTCTATCTCATATTATATAATGGCTGAGTGGATACTTGTTATTTGATTGGTACATTGTATGTCACGTGACATGGATTATTCATCCCATTTGTGTTGTGTTGCATTTACCGTGCAAATCTGGTTCCATACGTTTTGTACCATTGCACATTGCGACCATCGCGTGTGCACACCGCGTGCACACACACTAGTGGGGAAGGCGTTTAGCTCAACATGACAGTTTGTTTTGCTGACAGACGACAATCTGAACCAGCTAACTGACTGTGCTAATTCTTCTAATACAAAAAACTAATCTACTATGCCGCCATCTGGAGGCATGAAGAGCTGTTAGGATGAAGAGGTACGATGAAAACCTGGACAAATTTCTGACGCAATTTTCCGCTGGACTGAGGAAGTACACAAAGTCAGTGGACAGCCCCGGAAGCTGAAGGGTTTTAGCCATGCCAATGCTCCCCAGAATCATTTTCTTCAGTAAATTTGCAAGGAGAGATGGGGAGGATGGAGGCAGCCATTTATCTAACTCTTTACAAGCTGGACAAAATCTATCATCATATGCCTGCAACTTCTGTGCCATGTGAGAGGGTTTTCTCCAAAACTGGAGCGGTGGTAACAAAGAAAAAGAACAGACTCAAGCCTAACACCACTAAAATGTTCTTGAATTAAAATAAAAACCTCTGAAGCGCTCAAATCCCCATCATTTTCATATGTCCCTAGTTGCACAAGCATTCATCAATTTATCTCTCTATTATATACAGTATTTTATGATGGCACAATCACATTATAACAATATTATATCTTTAAATGAAAATATAGCCAAAAATTTCAAGATTCACATAGAATGTTTATTATTAAACATACATCACAGTGCCTTACTGATTCATGACATCTTGCTATGTTAAAGAGTGGCCAGCGGATGTCGCCATATTTAATTGTGTCAAATGCTTCAAAACACAACCATTCCAACACAATTGTCACATGCCTGAGTTGTCTGCTGCACATGTACATCATGCTAAAGGAGGAACCTGTCATTCTCTGGAATTAAGCAGTGGTTGACCTTAACCCTCTGGAGTCTTGGTGTTTTATGTTTTTGACTACTTTTGGTTTATCTTCATAATTTACCTTAAAAAACTGTTTACCTGACCTTGTTTGGTGTCATTTGTTTTTCAGCACAACCACACCTCTCTAACTTTAAAGTTTTTCTTTCATTCTGACATACCGCATTAAAACAATGGCCCAATATTCACCCCAAAACATAAAATTTGAATCAGAAAAAAAAATACTGTGAAAACCAGAAATATGTTTAACAAGCCATCTTCATAACTTAGAATGTAAATATAATTGTAAATGTAAAAAATATATGTAAAAATGTAGCGTAAAAGTTATATACAACAATTCACATTAAAATACAGGAAACGCTTCAGGTGTTTTTTGTGGCTATTTACATGCAATAAGATGCCACACATAATTCCTGTTCAATTCAATGCACATCAGAAGCTCCCCAAAATGTGTACAAATATTCCACCTCAATATCCATGTGTCTTTTCCCGAATTTGTTGTTGTTGTAGCATTTTTTTTTTTTTTTTTTTTTTTGGTGTTGGTACAGATTGTCCTGGCTGTGTTAGTGGCCCAAAAAACAAACACACACAATAGAAAAAGGTGTTTTGGACTTTGGGGGGAGGGCAGACGGCTCTACCTGAACTCCTGTGTTCTCTGCCCCTGGAGCCTGCTAACTGATGGGGCAGTGTGTGTCTCCACCCTGCTGTGTTCCAGGACTGCATGAGTCCTGGAGAAGATGGCACGAGAAGCATGCAGTCTGATCCATTAGGCTGATCTGCGCACACAGATCGGTGTATCCACTTGCTCTGGTTCGTCCAGACCAGAACAATAAAAGGTGCTTCATCATCAAATTGATCTGGTTCAGATTATGATGACACGCTCCGATCATCTTCATGCAGTTCCAAAAAAAAGAGACTTGACGCGCTGTTCCAGACGCCTGATTATTTTGACACACTAAAAACAACTACACCACACAGTAACCACACATGCTAAAACAGTCCACCACACACACTAAAACACAGTCTAAGCATGGCAAATATCAATTTCAATTTCTTTTCATTTATATAGCACCAAATCACAACAAAGTTGCCTCAAGGCACTTCACACAAGTAAGGTCTAACCAAACAACTTACATAACTGATTGCTGTCTGCTTCTCGCTCCACATGAAACCACACTTTTCTTCTCTCAGCAAGCAAATTACATGGATTGGGGATCATTATTTATTTGTTATATTTTACACCAGTGAAAGAAAAAATTGTGTTGTTTTTTTAATTTGTTTGCTGTCGCAGACAGAGACACAGAAGAAAAGTCCATTTGCAAAATGCACACACCCATGTGGGGTCTGTGGGTTGTCATCAAACCCACATGGAGTTGGTGATTTTGATTGGTTAGCTCCTGAGTTTTCCACCAATGGTAACACTCCTCTCTCCTGCTGCAGTTGAGGGAGTCATATTTCATTCCAGCCCTCTCTCTCCCTTTTTAATACGACTGGCATATGCTGGCTAAATCATCAAGGTGTGACATGGCCTTTAGGTCATGTGACTTTATACGCGGTGGCGCATCAATCGACTCCAGAGGGTTAAAGCCTTTTTGATGTGATGCTACCCTTCGGTGATGTGTTGGTAACTTTGAATCATGTTTTGCAAGTGTGTCGATGTAGCACTTTCCGTGGGGTTGTCCTGTATGTTTATTTTATTTTGTTTGTTGATGTTGTTAGTTGCTGGTGTTTCTGTTTGCTACAAAAGTTAAAGAAATAAAAATTTGGTCAAAATAAAATAAAATAAATAATGAACAAGGAGAAATGTAAACAGGATGTTGAATCAGCCATTTTGTTTCGAACATCTAAAATTTTGAGGTGAACCTGCAGGGGGCAGGTAGTTAAAACCAGCTAACGTGATGTTAGACTGCTGTACTGATTTGCAGGGCTAGACGTTGACCACTTTTTGCCACTGGCCCACAGAACCAGTAGCTTTGAGAAGTTACTGGCCCCACCAAAATTCTACTGGCCCAGGCTTACATGTGCGACAGGAACTACAACCGCCAAAATTTTTACATTTTGATGTAATTTCTTGCATTCTGGTGCATTCTAAGGCTGAAATTAATGCATAGTAAGACTGCACAAAATTGCCATTAGTTTACAACTTTTCTGCATTTCAGTTTTTGTTTGAACATGCTTATGTTTAAACGTACTTTGTACATAACTTTGTGTTACTTATTTACGTTATTCATTGTTGAGCACTTTAATAATACCTGTGCAGAATAAAAATGTTTAATTATTAACCTGTTACTTTTGTTTCAAATTTTCATAATTTTTTTTTTTTGAGTTGAAACTGACCTTGCATACACTTACTAATTTAAGTTATTTTACGTTTTACTTACTATTTAAGTAATGTGCATGAATTTTTAAGTTGGAACTGACCTTTCTTCTGACTGTTGACCAGATTTGTGTGGTTGTAATTATAAACATATTAGAGTTTCATTCATTGAAAGCGTTCTGTTCTGTTTGCATGTTCTTCACGTCCTGCAGCTTCCCATGCCAAAAATTTAAAGATGCCAATGATTGTAATGGTAAACGCCTTCTTGATATCTTTATCGTGAATAGCAGAGATACAGAGGAACATAATAAAACAAGATTCACTAAAATCCATAGGGGGCGCACCGAGATATGGCCAAATAAAAATTGCCAAATATCGCATTCTTAACATAAATAGTGTCACCTATGCAAAAGTGTCCTAACTAAGCCACCGCCATTTATGCAAATTTGGAAAGAACTTGTCCCAGTGTATCCAAATATGCATAAATGAGCACGGCTTATTCAGGGCGCAGGCTCTGGGAGTGTCCCAAATGTAGCCCAAAATGCCAAAAGTTGTGACTTGAAGCGTCACCTATAGGCAGCATCCTCAGTTAGCCTTGAAAAATATAATGCTAAATGGAAGAACTCCATCCATATATTCATATACCGTAAGATCAATGTTGCTTAATGAGGCCACACAAAGATATTCAAAGGTCAAAATCCACATTTTAACTATGTCACTGTTTTAGCCCCTTTAACCCCTACCCTAAAAAGGGCCACAGTTTTCCACCCGAATTTTTGTCTGTTTGGACAACATATCTTCCCCTCCAAAAAACTTCAGTGGCCTACTGAAGCATGATATATTACCCCATTCTATAAACCATTCCACAGTTACAGAATATGGCTCTTAAATATTGCAAATAGTAAGTCAATGATGATAACAACATCAACAATAAACTTATTTTTTTCAAAGTAGTAGAATCTGGTTATTATTAATGTGTGCAAAAAAAATGTCTTAAATGGCTGAAAAAGTGGACCTTTAAGGGTCTGGGGGGGCCAACCCACCTCTCACCCCTGTGGGTCTGCCCCTGCACCCCAGGCTTGCAGTCTGTATTCACCTGCAGAACAGACAAGAAAGAGGGTTCACTGGCTGTTCTCATCAACTTTGGGCTATCAAACAGTGAGACAGACGTGCACTGTTGACGACCTAAGAGATTTACTGTGTACTGAAAGCAAAGCACTGCGTTTGTGTGTGGTTTTTTTTAAATACACGGCACTGTGCGTTGATCTCCTGATCGCTCAACCTTGCAGATAAGCTACACATGCCCTTGTTTTAGTGAATCAAGTTTAAATTACTTTAAAATCACACACGCCTTTATCAGGCTGATTCTTGTCAGATTTGATCACAGTTTGCATCTATTCCTCAACAAAGGGCACAGCAGATTTATCAATGTGGCTTTTGAGGAAATCAATGTGGAAACTGCACTCCACAGTCCCAAATGAGGCTGTTTTTCAAAGGCTGTGTTCACAACATGCACATGCTGCCCTCCACTGACTATAATTTTACTGTGAATGCATTGAAATAAATGCAGTTATCACTTACAAAACAAGTCACCATGACACAAAAAAAAAAAAAAATATCACACTTATGTAGGGTTTGTGCCAACACCTTCCTGACACAAAAATCAACAAGGATGGCCGCAATATATAATATGTGTGACATGTACTCTCAAATGTGAGGAGATGTCCTACACATTCAAAAAAAAAAAAAAAAAATTGCTTTTTAAAATAATTTCTCTGTTTTGTTTGTTCCTCCTTACTGCTGTAAACCAAGTCACCAATGAGTTGCTGCTGTTCCTTTCTCCTGCTGCGGGGTCAGCCTGCCCTGTGTGTGAGCATAGACTGTGTGTAAGGGGCAATTAGAGTAGTGGTGTCAAAAGTATTCCAGAAAGTGCCGAGAGGGTGCAGGTTTTCTTTGCAGCCACTGACATCAGCAGGTGATTTCACTGATTAACATCATTTTGAGCAGGTGGAATGAGTTCATCGGTGAAATCGCCTGCTGACGTCAGTGGCTACAAGGCAAACCTGCACCCTCTCGGCCCTTTCTGGAATGTTTTGGACTCACTGACTTAGAGTGTACAGCATACAACAGCAAACCAGCCTGTGCTGCAAAAGAATTCCATTGCTATTGCTGATGGATGACCAAAATCATGGTGTGTGGAGCCACCACTGTGATGCCATGGCCCTCAGCCTGCCATACACACAAATTCCATTGTCTCTGCCATATTCAATTGTTCACACTGGGAATTTTCGACAGAGAACAAATTGAACACTGATAAATATGTACTTTAAGGAGTGTTGGCCCCAGAAATGTGTCTCAAATGTCAATTATGGACTGAACTGAGGTGGATATATGAGCACGCACCCAGTCTGTCTTGCTGGTTGACTCAAACATATCATTTGGATACTGTACCATGCAACACAGTGACCATATTTGTGATGAAGAGAGCGAGAGAGAGAGACTGATATCAAGAAGAGTTCCACTGCCTGGGGACATACTGAGACATATGGCTGTTGTGGATACACTGTGTTGCTGCACTCAGCGCTACCTGGTGACTGTGGTGGCAAGCAACAATATCCAATTTTTTACTGTGTGTGTATACACATACGAGGGCTGTCCATAAAGTATAGGTCCTTTTTATTTTTTTCAAAAACTATATGGATTTCATTCATATGTTTTTACGTCAGACATGCTTGAACCCTCGTGCGCATGCGTGAGTTTTTCCATGCCTGTCGGTGACGTCATTCGCCTTTGAGCACTCCTTGTGGGAGGAGTCGTCCAGCCCCTCGTCGGAATCACCTCAAAATCTCATCAGCCGTTAAAATTTTCACCGAAAACCAGCTTAATTTTTCGAACTGTGTCCACTTCGATGTGTCTCACAGGTTTAGAAAAAATTTTGATCAAACAAAGCGCCAGTCTCTCAGCAACTTCTCAGACAAAGGAATTCCGACGAGGGGCTGGACGACTCCTCCCACAAGGAGTGCTCACAGGCGAATGACATCACCGACAGGCGTGGAAAAACTCACGCATGCGCACGAGGGTTCAAGCATGTCTGACGTAAAAACATATGAATGAAATCCATATAGTTTTTGAAAAAAATAAAAAGGACCTATACTTTATGGACAGCCCTCGTACATACATATACATACATACATACATACAGTAGTGTTCAGAATAAGTAGTGCTATGTGACTAAAAAGATTAATCCAGGCTTTGAGTATATTTCTTATTGTTACATGGGAAACAAGGTACCAGTAGATTCACACAAATCCAACAAGACCAAGCATTCATGATATGCACACTCTTAAGGCTATGAAATTGGGCTATTAGTAAAAAAAGTAGAAAAGGGGGTGTTCACAATAATAGTAGCATCTGCTGTTGAAGCTACAAACTCAAAACTTATGTTCAAACTGCTTTTCGAGCAATCCTGTGAAACACTAAACTAGTATTTAGTTGTATAACCACAGTTTTTCATGATTTCTTCACATCTGCGAGGCATTAATTTTGTTGGTTTGGAACCAAGATTCGGCTCGTTTACTAGTGTGCTTGGGGTCATTGTCTTGTTGAAACACCCATTTCAAGGGCATGTCCTCTTCAGCATAAGGCAACATGACCCCTTCAAGTATTTTGACATATCCAAACTGATCCATGAAACCTGGTATGCAATATATAGGCCCAACACCATAGTAGGAGAAACATGCCCATATCATGATGCTTGCACCACCATGCTTCACTGTCTTCACTGTAAACTGTGGCTTGAATTCAGAGTTTGGGGGTCGTCTCACAAACCGTCTGCGGCCCTTGGACCCAAAAAGAACAATTTTACTCTCATCACTCCACAAAATATTCCTCCATTTCTCTTTAAGCCAGTTGATGTGTTCTCTGGCAAATTGTAACCTCTTCTGCACATCTTTTATTTAACAGAGGGACTTTTCGGGCGATTCTTGCAAATAAATTAACTTCACACAGGTGTCTTCTAACTGTCACAGCACTTACAGGTAACTCCAGACTGTCTTTGATCATCCTGGAGCTGATCAATGGGTGAGCCTTTGCCATTCTGGTTATTCTTCTATCCATTGTGATGGTTGATTTCTGTTTTCTTCCACGTGTTTTTTGTCCATTTTAAAGCATTGGAGATTATTGTAGATGAACAGCCTATATTTTTTTTTTCCCCTCTCCAATCAACTTTTTAATCAAACTACGCTGTTCTGCTGAACAATGTCTTGAACGTCCCATTTTCCTCAGGCTTTCAAAGAGAAAAGCTTGTTCAACAGGTGCTGGCTTCATCCTTAAATAGGGGACACCTGATTCACACCTGTTTGTTCCACAAAATTGACGAACTCACTGACTGAATGCCACACTACTGTTATTGTGAACACCCACTTTTCTATTTTTTTTTTTTTTTTTTTTACCAATAGCCCAATTTCATAGCCTTAAGAGTGTGCATATCATGAATGCTTAGTCTTGTTGGATTTGTGAGAATCTACTGAATCTACTGGTACCATGTTTCCCATGTAACAATAAGAAATATACTCAAAACCTGGATTAATCTTTTTAGCCACATAGCACTACTATATATATATATATATATATATATATATATATATAGTAGTGCATTAATGAAAGACGTGCAGACGGGTCCGCGCGTCGGGACGCAGCCGGCGTGGTTGCACAGGAAAAACACCTCCGTGTTGATAACCATTTGTAAAAACCAGGCAGCTTTTGATGGCTTTCAGTAGAGTGAGTATCTGAGAAATTGTTTAACAGCTGGACATGTTCCAACTTGTCCTTAAGGCTTCCAACGGAGGTGTTTTTCCTGTGGCGCCGGGCCATGAGCGGCTGCCTGCCGACGCGCCAATCCGTCCGCACGTCTTTCATTACAAAATCTCCTTTAACAGTGGAATGTCCGGATAAACTGCTGATCCCGAGCTCTTCTGAAACTTCTCTGTTCTCTCACGACGTCCTGGGTCAACAGAGGCTTAAATTTGGAGGTTTTCAGCTCGAAACAGGCTGACGACGGCGCTTCAGAACGCGGCGCGACATCCCGCTCCGTGGGAAGTCCTAAAAGCGACAGTAAGACTCCATAATCTCTCATCAGCCGTTAAAATTTTCACCGAAAACCAGCTGAATTTCTTGAATGGTGTCCACTTCGATCTGCCTCACAGGTTCTGAAAAAACTTTGATAAAGCAAAGCGCCAGTCTCTCAGGAAGAAGTCAGACAAAGGAATTCCGACGAGGGGGGTGGACCACTCCTCACTCAAAGCCTGCCCACAGGCGAATGACGTAACCGACAGGCGTGAAAAAACTCTCGCATGCCCACGAGGGTTCAAGCTTGTCTGATGTAATCGCACGTGATTCAAATCCATATAGTTTTTGAAAAAAATAAAAAGGTCCGATAGTTTTCTCACAGACCTCGTATACATATATACATACATACACACACACACACACACACACACACACACACACACACACACACACACACACACACACACACACACACACACACACACACACCTGGTGTTGGAAAGTTGGTCATATTTGCTGACTTTTCTGCCAAACGTATTTGATCCATGATCGAAATGCAATCGGCACGTGCACTGCAAAAAGTATTAAAATACGAGGTCTATTAGAAAAGTATCCAAAGTTATTTTTTTCAAAAACCATATGGATCTGAATCACGTGTGATTGCGTCAGACAAGCTTGAACCCTTGTGCGCATGTGTGAGTTTTTCCACGCCTGTCGGTTGCGTCATTCGCCTGTGAGCAGGCTTTGAGTGAGGAGTGGTCCACCCCCTCGGCGGATTTTCATTGACAGGAAATGGCGGAATGATTTGGGCTTTTTTTCCATCAGAATTTTTTCAGAAACTGTTAGAGACTGACAGCTGGAAACCGTTCGAAAAATTTATCTGGCTTTCGGTGAAAATTTTACGGGTTTCACAGAGAATAAGGACTGTTACTACAGCTTTAAGGATGGCTTTAAGGATGGCTTTAAGGACGCTTGGCGCGCCGCGCTCCGTGCCGCCATCGAGAGCCACAAACCACCGGATCATTTCTAAACGGATGGCTCTGTGGAGCCGGGACCGTCGTGTGCCATTTCTCTGGTTATCACAAGAGCTGGACATCAACCATTTTCCGGCAGATTTCACTTTTAACAAGAGATTTTGTCATGGAAAGCCGAGCGGAGGCTTCGCGCGTCACAACCGATTTGCTGATGGAGCGAGTCAACGGAACACCTCCGTTTTGGTCTCACAGGATGGCGTTCAGACAGCTGTCGGTGGTTTTTCCATCGAGTGATTATCCGAGAAATTGTGGATGTGCCTGGGCATGCCAGAACATGTCCCGTGAGGCTTCATCACGGCGTTGCTGTGCGCCATGCAGCACCGCCACGACGCGCGAAGCCTCTGCTTCTCTTTCCATGACTAAAACTCCTGTAACAGTGGACTGTGCCGTTCATTTCCAAACTGGACGCTGTGTTTTATCCGGGACATCGTCTGACTAGCACAGGAATTGTGAAAAGATGTGGACATCAGCACTTTTTCGGCACATTAAGACAGACGTGCGGAGAAATTCCGCGCGTCGCGGCGGTGCCGCATGGCGCAAAGCAACGCCGTGATGAAGCCTCACGGGACATGTTCTGGCATGTCCAGGCACATCCACAATTTCTCGGATAATCACTCGATGGAAAAACCACCGACAGCTGTCTGAATGCCATCTCAAAGCTGTCCTGTGAGACCAAAACGGAGGTGGTTTTGTCTCGTTCCAGTAGCGAATCCATCGTGACGCGCGAAGCCTCCGCTCGGCTTTCCATGACAAAATCTCGTTAAAAGTGAAATCTGCCGGAAAATGGTTGATGTCCAGCTCTTGTGATAACCAGAGAAATGGCACACGACGGTCCGGCTCCACAGAGCCATCCGTTTAGAAATGATCCGGTGGTTTGTGGCTCTCGATGGCGGCACGGAGCGCGGCGCGCCGAGCGTCCTTAAAGCCGTCCTTAAAGCTGTCCTTAAAGCTGTAGTAACAGTCCTTAGTCTGTGAAGCCCGTAAAATTTTCACAGAAAGCCAGATAAATTTTTCGAACGGTTTCCAGCTGACGGTCTCTAACAGTTTCTGAAAAAATTCTGATGGAAAAAAAGCCCAAATCATTCCGCCATTTTCTGACAATGAAAATCCGCCGAGGGGGTGGACCACTCCTCACTCAAAGCCTGCTCACAGGCGAATGAGGCAACCGACAGGCGTGGAAAAATTCACGCATGCGCACGAGGGTTCAAGCTTGTCTGACGCAATCACTCGTGATTCAAATCCATATGGTTTTTGAAAAAAATAATAAGGTCGGATACTTTTCTAATAGACCTCGTATGACAGGAGAGGAAGGAGTGAAAACATAAGTGACCAATCACAGCCCTTAAGGTCTCAGTCATTTAGCAGGTGCACGTCAGGCTGCGGAGAGAGTTCGCAGCCATGCAGAGGTCTCCAATCTAAAAGTGGTTGTCTTTGGTTCACCACACCCAGGGATGTGTGTGAAAGTTAACATCACATTACAGTGCAGGCAGCAAGCAGCATTTCATTAATAATCACCGGCCTTGAATAAAGGCCTGCCTTGTTTACATGCTTGGTCTGGGCTTTTAATCAAGGAAATACGGTACCCACTTTCCTCAAATCGGCAAATGCTAAATTTCATTTTGAATCTCTGTTACTCGGCAATCCCAGACTGCTCTGTCCGATACATGTGAGGTCTCCATGCAAATACATTGCGATGAGGTGGGACAGTTTATCCAATGCGAGCGAAAATCCGTGATACAAAATCTGAAGGAAAACCATACAAAATGGGGAGTTCTACATTTGTCCGGTAAGTGCAACTATATATATATATATATATATATATATATATATATATATATATATATATATATATATATATATATATATATATATATATATACACACACACGAGGGCTGTCCGTAAAGTATAGGTCCTTTTTATTTTTTTCCAAAAACTATATGGATTTCATTCATATGTTTTTACGTCAGACATGCTTGAACCCTCGTGCGCATGCGTGAGTTTTTCCACGCCTGTCGGTGACGTCATTCGCCTGTGAGCACTCCTTGTGGGAGGAGTCGTCCAGCCCCTCGTCGGAATTCCTTTGTCTGAGAAGTTGCTGAGAGACTGGCGCTTTGTTTGATCAAAATTTTTTCTAAACCTGTGAGACACATCGAAGTGGACATGGTTCGAAAAATTAAGCTGGTCTTCAGTGAAAATTTTAACAGCTGATGAGAGATTTTGAGGTGATTCTGTCGCTTTAAGGACTTTTCACGGTGCGAGACGTCGCGCAGCGCTCTCAGGCGGCGTCATCAGCCTGTTTCAAGCTTAAAACCTCCACATTTCAGGCTTTATTGATCCAGGACGTCGTGAGAGAACAGAGAAGTTTCAGAAGAAGTCGGTTTCAGCATTTTATCCGGATATTCCACTGTTAAAGGAGATTTTTTTAATGAAAGACGTGCGGGCGGATTGCAGCGTCGGCTCGCAGCCGCCGCGACGCTCCGCCACAGGAAAAACACCTCTGTTGGAAGCCTTGAGGACAAGTTGGAACATCTCCAGCTGATAAACAATTTCTCATATACTCACTCCACTGAAAGCCATCAAAAGCCGCCTGGATTTTACAAATGGTTATCAACACGGAGGTGTTTTTCCTCTGCCACCGCGCCGCGTCGGCTGCGTCCCGTCTTTCATTAAAAAAATCTCCTTTAACAGTGGAATATCCGGATAAAATGCTGAAACCGACTTCTTCTGAAACTTCTCTGTTCTCTCACGACGTCCTGGATCAATAGAGCCTGAAATGTGGAGGTTTTAAGCTTGAAACAGGCTGATGACGCTGCCTGAGAGCGCTGCGCGACGTCTCGCACCGTGGGAAGTCCTTAAAGCGACAGAATCACCTCAAAATCTCTCATCAGCTGTTAAAATTTTCACTGAAAACCATCTTAATTTTTCGAACCATGTCCACTTCGATGTGTCTCACAGGTTTAGAAAAAATTTTGATCAAACAAAGCGCCAGTCTCTCAGCAACTTCTCAGACAAAGGAATTCCGACGAGGGGCTGGACGACTCCTCCCACAAGGAGTGCTCACAGGCGAATGACGTCACCGACAGGCATGGAAAAACTCACGCATGCGCACGAGGGTGCAAGCATGTCTGACGTAAAAACATATGAATGAAATCCATATAGTTTTTGAAAAAAATAAAAAGGACCTATACTTTACGGACAGCCCTCGTATTATTTAAGGGGTGTCATACACAGAAGTCACGGTTCGATTCATATTCTGAACAGTATTACAGTAACTTCTTGATCCAATTTTGTCAATCTTGAACAACCTTGGTATCTGTAGATTTGAAATCGGGATCTAAGTTTTTAACTGTTCAAAAATTTCATCCCAATTGTGAAAATTGTTGATAGTACATGCTACCTTTTTTGTATTTGCGGTCTTAATGGCTTCAACCATGTTCAAGCGTGTTTAATGGGGTATTCGTAGTGTCTACATCTTGAAACTTGTTTGATCGTGCTCCACTGGGATTAAAATTTGAAGCAGACGCAGCATTTATTGCGGTTTTTGATCATGTCTGGCTGAGGGTGCAGCTCCTTTGTTTTGGGGCAGGTTGCCAGGTCTGCACTTTAGAAGCCAGCCTGTTAGGAGGCAAAGCAGATTCATTCCGTTTTTGCACTTTCTTGTATCATGGGCGATTGTAGTAGAACGGTGCCATGTGGAATATCCCCGTTACATATCTTCTTCTTTCGGGTGCTCCCGGGTGTGGTTGCCACAGCAGATCAATCGTTTCCATCTCACAGTGTCCTCTGTATGTTCCTATGTCACATCAACCACCTGCATGTCCTCCCTCAGCACATCCATAAACTTCCTCTTTGGCCTCCTGCTTCTCTTCCTGCCTGCTGGCTCCATCCTCAGCATTCTTCTCCTTATACACCCTAGGTCCCTCCTCTGCACATGTCCAAGCCATCTCAATCTCTCCTCTCTGAATTTGTCTCCAAACTGTCCATCTGATATGTTCATTCTTAATCCTGTCCATTCTCATCACTCCCAAAGAGAATGGCAACATCTTCAGCTCTGCCTCCTGTCTTTTTGTTAGTGTCACAGTCTTCAAGCCGTACAACATAGCTGATCTTACTAGTGTCTTGTAAACTTTCCCCTTTGCTCTTGCCGATTTTCTTCGGTCACAACTTCCTCCTGCCACCTTTCTCCACTCACTTGGATCTTTGGTCGCTTCTGGTGTATTTTGAGTCATTTTTGTTACATTTGCGCATCCATTATTTTAGTAGCTATTGTACTATAACCAATAATAATAATAATACCACATTTAACTGACTTTCATTCAACACCCCCCCACTAATCACTCACACACAATATTAACCTCATCTGTCAAATAAGACTAATAATTAATGTATTAAACAATCACAGTTGTATAACTGCTATAAACTGTTCAGGCTACCCATTAGAACAGGGGTGGGCAGCGAGGGCTGAGACACTGCAGGTTTTCGTTGCAACCAATCACCTCAGCAGGTGGGTTGCTGATGAGCTTCACCTCTGAGCATAAACACCTGATCACTAATGAAATCACCTGCTGAGGTGATTGGTAGTAAGGAAAACCTGCAGTGTTTTGGCCTTTCATGGCACATGATTGCCCACCCCTGCTTTAGAATTTTACTATTACACTGTTAGGCTAATGCAGTTGAACCCCATAAGTGCTTTAAAACTCAGTTTGACATTGTTATCCAGCAACAGGTGTTGTCCAGTTAGCAGCACAGATATCTGCTTACACAGTGGATTACCTAACACTACCTTGATATCTAACGTTATTATAGCTCAGATTGTTGGACTGTTTTGAATTCAGCTTGTGAGAGCTGCTTCAAATCAAAGCTTCAAAGAGAGCTTCAACGAGTGTTTTGTGCTACAACTGCACTAGAAAAATCACTGGGCGAAGTGCTACATACACAAAGTGGACAGTGTGCCACTGTAAACAGCCAGTCGAGTTGACTGCAGAAAGTTCTGACGATTACATGGATTTGATTTCAAAACCTAATTCTGCAGCTCCAGTGTGGGAACATTTCGGGCTGAAGTCCAATGAACAAGGAGAACCCGACATCTATGCGTGCACTGTAGGGCTAGGCGATATGACTTATTCATATCAAGATATAAATTGAATCCCTTTATGGTAACGGTATATATCACGATATAAACTTGTGTAAATTATAAAGGAAGTGTTTCTGAAAGGGTCATATAGTCCCTTTGCAAAGGTAAATTGATTAAAATAAGCAAATCAATTAAAAAAAAACAAAAAAAAAAACAGTTATAATTAATTTTGACCACCTGATTCTCTGACTTGTTAGACATGTATTTTTGTGCATTGGACTGATCTCATTTTGCCATTCCTGCTTCTGCCCAGCAGGAAGCAGTGTTAGTTTGTCTGCTTTTGGTGGCATTTTGTCCAGAAAGTCCTCAGAGACCCCACCACGTGGGTTGATGATCCTGATTGGCTTATGTCGTGGGGTTCCACCAGTGATAAAACGGAAAGCGTGTTTTTTTTCTCTTTCTTCTTTCTTTCTTTCTCTGGGGGAGATGGAGCTCTCAGCTCAGCTGAATGAGGAAATGTGAGACTGTTTACTGCGTATTTCTGCAAATACACGCACCAAATATGACCATAAAATTCACAAAAAAAACATTGCGGAAATTATGAATCATAATTCAGGTTATAATAGGCCTATTAACATAATTTAAAAACTCAAAGGTTGAAGCGCGCACTTTTAAAACGCATTGAAACACAGACTGAGTCTGGTGAATTTAACGGGACAATTGTTTAATTTGGTCATGTGTCTTTTACATGACAGAATTCAATCAGACGGCTTCATAGGGTTAAAATAGCTAATAATGTTATGTTATAAAGAGACGTTTTAATCTACCAAAGTGGAGATGGAACCTGTGACCAAAGCACTGACTGCAGCCTTTTCCAGACGTTCAGAGTCACTGAGGAAGATACGACGTCCATCAACAAGCATTACCGCGACTGGTCGGTGGAGCCTAAATCTCTACCGTTGACCACATTTATACCGTGAAACGGTTAAATCTTTTATAGAGCCCACCACTAGTGCACTGCATAACAGACAAGAAAGTGATTTTTAATGGCTGTTATCATTCTGAGAGCCCGCGCGATCAAACGGCGAAACAAACGTGCTCAATTGATGACCAACAACAGACCTATTGCATATTTAAAAGTGAAGCACAGTGTTTGTGTATTTTTTAAAAACCACAGGGCTGCGTGTTGATCCCTACAGCAGCAAACACTGGCTGCTCGCAGACAACGCAAGGATGCTTAAGGTAGGCATAGTGCATGTCTAGGTTGTACAAGGAATGCTCATTGGAAGCACACGGGACACCAACGGACACTGAATGAACGCACAACGGTCGAAGCTCTGTTACTGTTGTATTTACGAGGTCTGTTAGAAAACTATCTGACCTTTTTATTTGTTTAAAAAACTATATGGATTTGAATCGTGCGCTTGCATCAGCCAAGCTTGAACCTTCGTGCGCATGCGTGAGTTTTTTCACGCCTGTCGGTTGCGTCATTCGCCTGTGGGCAGGCTTTGAGTGAGCACTGGTCCACCCCCCTCGTCGGATTTTCATTGTCAGGGAAATGGCTGAGCGATTGGAACAGCGCTGATCAAATTTTTCCAGAAACTGTGAGAGACAGCCAGGTGGAAACCATTCGGAAGATTCAGACGGCTTTCGGTGAGGATACTCTCTGCATCACACAGATTAAGGAGCATTACAACTGGATTAAAGACGGCCCACAGCGGCGGAGGGCGCGCCGCACTCCGAGCGGCCATCGACAGGCTGAAATGACCAGACGGAGCCACAATGGCGCACAACAAAGAGCACGTCCGTGTTGGAAACCATTCGGAAGATTCAGACGGCTTTCGGTGGCTTTTCAATCGAGTGAGTATCCAAGAAATTGTGTAACACAGGGATGGGTATTGATAAGATTTTATCAATATCGATGCCATTATCGATTCTGCTTATCGATCCGATTCCTTATCGATTCCCTTATCGATACCTCGTGAATTTTGTACTAAAAGTAGGCTTTACAGGTTTTCTATGTATTTCCTTGAGTCTTAAAGTAAATAAATATAAAATTAGTCACTGTATCCTTGATCTCTGGACATAAATAAAAATAAACAAAATGGTGTTTCGCTTTGAAGTTATTAATTCAGACTGGATTCTATCGTTCTATCTTGACTTGTCAGACAGCCGCGCAACGTTTGGAGCTGTGTGAACAGAACGGAGGACGATTCTCGTTTCTTTCTCGCAACGAGACAAGAGTCCCAGTTAGTAACTTTAATCCGCACAAAAGTGAATCACAACTCATATTCAGGGATGAAAGTGGTGGAAAAACAAAAAGCTGAAACCCAAAATTACCCCCCAACACCACCTGCACGAAAATGTTTCAATTCTAGAAGCTCTGAAATGCAATCTGGGACTATCCATTTAGGTGAGAAAAAAAAAAACAACTTTCCTTATTCAGATTCATTCCAGTAGTATTCTGCTCTTACTAGGATGCAGCAGTTTTCTAGTTTGGCAGATAGTTCTGGAGGAAATCACTGAAGAAATTAAACTGAAAATATGGTTAGACCAAAACAAACTGTCATTAAACTTAAATAAGACAGGGATGAAATGGAGGTGTGAGAGTCACTAGGTGTTCACAGGAAACACATTTATTTCTGTATGTATGTATTTATTTATTTATGTACGTTCATTGTTAGTTGCTATTATATATTTTCTGCTGTGTTTCTATTCAGGTTCTTTTTGTCTCTTTCTCTAAAATTGTATATAATAATCAGATTATTAATATATAAGCAAAAATAAATTTAAGGAATATTACAATTTGAAAACAAATGCACCCGAACGTGACGACGGCTGCAATTGCTAAATGCTAACTTTTAACATTGAAAACGCCATAGACATGCTAATGCATTAGCATCGCTCCCGTTTTTAAGTTATAAAATACATCTATCAACTGTTTCAGAAGACCATAACAGGTCGGTTTAACATAGAAAAGGTAAATAATACTCACAGACGTATGCTCTTTAGGGTTTTAGCGGGGGAAAATTAAGCGAAAGAAATAAATAAATGAAGCAATCGATCGAAGCATTGCTTCAATCTGCGAACCACTGCTTCGATTGGTTCATGGTTCAAAGCAAAGCCGCGCTGCAGAAAAGTTGATAAAGGACCCACTGCAGGGTCTGTAATCAATCTAGAGAAATTATCATTTTCCTGACAAACAACGGCCACTCTGAAGGACCGATAACAGAATCGTTAAGCACAAAGCTTATTGATGTCGGTGGATCGAATCATTTCTTAACGATACCCGAAAGGAACCGGTTCTCGATACCCATCCCTAGTGTAACAGCTGGGCATGTCACAACTTGTCCTGTGAGACTTCCAACACGGACGTGCTTTTTGTTGTGCGCCATTGCGGCTCTGTGCCGACGTATGAATTCCTCCGCACGTCTTTCATTACAAAATCTCCTGTAACAGTGGAATGTGCCGCAAAAGTGCTGAAGTACACTTCTTCAGCAATTTCTCTGGTAGTCAGACGACGTCCCGGATCAACACAGCCTTCACTTTGGAAATGATCTGGTCATTTCAGCCTGTCGATGGCTGCTCGGAGTGCGGCATGCCCTCCGCCGCTGTGGGCCATCTTTAATCCGGTTGTAATGCTCCTTAATCTGTGTGACGCCGAGAGTATCCTCACCGAAAGATGTCTGAATCTTCTGAATGGTTTCCACCTGGCTGTCTCTCACAGTTTCTGGAAAAATTTGATCAGCGCTGCTCCAATTGCTCAGCCATTTCCCTGACAATGAAAATCCGACAAGGGGGGTGGACCAGTGCTCACTCAAAGCCTGCCCACAGGCGAATGACGCAACCGACAGGCGTGAAAAAACTCACGCATGCGCACGAAGGTTCAAGCTTGGCTGATGCAAGCGCACATGATTCAAATCCATATAGTTTTTAAAAAAAAGTAAAAAGGTCAGATAGTTTTCTAACAGACCTCGTACAATCTAGGTTGCCATAGGCAAACGCAATGGCAAACGAAATTCAGAACCTTGGACAGTGGCTGCCAAGAAATTTGCTCTTTACAACGCTAAAACAACACACAAGGGACCTTGGAGGACTTGCACGGAAAGGTGTTGTTGTTTCCTGGCAAATTTTTTTGGACGAACGAGAGACTTTCAAAGGATGTCACCCTGTGTAATGGACCCTTTATCGGACTTGATCAGAGTTTTCATCTATTCGTCAACAGGGCGCACAGACTTATTGTGGCTTTTGATTAAATGAATGCGGACAAGCTTCACTCCACAGACCCACAAAAGGCATTTTCAACAGGGAATGTTCATGACGTACAAGCACTGCTCCTCCACTCACTGATTTTTTTCCATGAATGGCTCAAAATACGAGGTCTGTTAGAAAAGTATCCCACCTTTTTATTTTTTTCAAAAACCTGATGGATTTGAATCACGTGTGCTTGCATGAGCCAACCTTGAACCTTCATGCGCATGCCTGATTTTTTTTCACGCCTGTCGGTTGCATCATTTGCTTGTAAGCAGCCTTTGTGTGAGGATGGGTGGAGTCTCTCGTCGTTTTTTCTTTGCAAGGAAATGGCGGAACGACTGGAGCAGCGCGACTGCTTCAAATTTTGCCAGAAACTGGGCAACAACCTTGTGGAAACCATTCGGATTATTCAGACAGCTTTCGGTGACGATCCTATGGACATCACACAGATTAAGGAGTGGTACAACCGGTTTAAAGACAGCTGCACAACGGTGGAGAGTGCGCCGCGCTCCGGGCAGCCATCAACATGCTGAAATGACCGGATCATTTCCAAAGTGAACGCTGTGATGATGTGTGACTATCCGAGAAATTGCGGAAGAGGTGGACATCCGCACTTTTTCGGCACATTCCACTGTGACAGAAGATTTCGCCATGAAAAGAGTTGCAGCGAAATTCATCGGCACGAAGCTAATGGCGCAGCAAAAGCGCCACCGTGATGAAGTCTCACAGTACATGTTGTGACATGCCCAGCTCGTCCACAATTTCTCGGATAGTCACACGACTGAAAAGCCACCGAAAGCCGTCTGAGTCTTCCGAATGGTCCTTAAATATCTTGTAAATCACATCAGAGGTGTTAGGCTTGTTGCATGGGAACATGTACACTCATTTGTTGTTTCCTGTTAGAGTGTGTCACATTTTTGTATGTCACACAACTTGTACCCCAGAGGTGACATACCAATGATGCAGGGCAGCTGGTTATGGAATGTCACTAACTGCTAAGGTATAGTTAAGCTTTAGTTACTATTTAGTTAGCTATTTCTTTGAATGTATTTGATACCAGGTCCATTAATACTACACAGAGATGGTACATCACACTCTGTGTATGTCACGCTCTATAGCATTCCAGTTTCTAAGAGAACCAGCTTGAAACTATGCCATGAGTTAAGGCCCCCTGACACGAGCATGTCTTTGAATCACACAATAGCACGCACGTCGTCGTGATGATCCCACCTGCTGTGTTCCCAGCTGGACGCCATTCTTTGTTCTACTGCCTGCCACGCGCTCTGCGATGGATGCTGTGTATATAAAATAATTATTTTGTGTCTGATTAGTCATTTTCTCTGCAAATTGACCATTGAAAATGGCTGCAATCACTTCCTGAATCACAGAGGACAGCTCCAGCTTCAGCCGTTAGCGCACCTAACACGCTGCAGAAAGCATTTTGAGCCGTCTAAAAAGGTAATTATTTATCATGTTTACATTGTCATGGCTTGGTAAAACAGTTATGTGTTCTTTCCTTCTTGGGTGCAGCTGTTAAAGTATGTTTATAACAGATTTAACTTCTTGTTCAGGTCCAGGTCCAAACAATGGGGTGACCGTTCTTTTGCAGTAGCAGGTCCTAGGTTGTGGAATGCATTACCTCCTGAACTGAGGTCCATTAATAGCTTGCCTCTGTTTAAAGCTAAGTTAAAAACATACTTGTTCAGGGCAGCTTTTTGCACATAATTGCTTTGACACTTTTTTGTCTATTTTTATTCTATTTTGGATGTTTTATTGTGTTTTTCGTACTTTTCTTTTTATTTTATCTCTAGCTGGTGCTATTGGAAAGCACTTTGGTTCAGTGAAAACTGTTGTAAAGTGCTATAGAAATAAAACTTGATTGATTGATTGTTATAATCCTTCAGACAAGCTGCTCTGTGATGCGATCCGCTGACATCACCACTTGCGTCCATTCAATTCTTTACTCCACTTGATGAGCTGCACGTCATGCTGACGATTAGATCGCACCATATAGCATGACATTTATGAGTGAAAGATTTTTTTTGAACATATCAAAATTCTATGTGCGCAATAGCACACACCGGCGCCCCTCTGACATCCTGTCTGCACCAGTTAAAGATGAATTAACTCTCCAGCACGACCTGTGCTAGTGCATGAGTCAAAGGCACGCTTGTGTCAGGGGGACTTTAGAGTGCATCGTTGTGTGGTACTCACAATACATCTTGGTTTGGACACTTCAAGCAGTAACAGTTCAAACAAATCTCTCTCACTTGCTGTACATCATGTTTTGGTGTACATCACATGCTTGTGTATCTCATATTGGACCAGAAATACGGACATGCCGTTGGAAGTGTATTAGTTTTAAGGAAGTAGACTAGTCAAAATATGGTCCGAGAATCTTCAAAAACGCTTTTTTTTTTTTCCCCCCCAAGACCAGGTGCTCTGAATGTTGATTCAGCTGTGTCTCCACACTGAGCAGGTTTTAAGCTCTGACACTTCACAGGTTAATAGTCCAGACAGTACCCTTTAAAATGGTATATTATATTACATGTTTCAAGTTTCATGTTTCATTTTCTACCCTGGTGGCCACAATGTGTATGCGTTTTCATGCTACGGGCTGTTATCTAGTTACAAAAACAGCGTTTTTAGATTTATAAGTATTTGTTTCTGGCTAACTTCTACAAAAAAAAATGAGAGAAAATGCTAAAGATATTGGATTTCTACAGAAATACAGCTGTTTCAGGGCGTTTATTTTGCTCGAGGGAACAGCCAGCTGACATCACGCTGCCTTTTTACTCTGCTCAGTAGTCGCTGCGTCACATCACTCAGCAGTCGCATAAAATAGACTTCTGGTCTGTTTTAGGGATGCACCAATCGCATAATTTTTCACTTCTGATCCGATCCCAATACTATTCCGATACCAGAGCTCTGTTTGCTTTAATATTATTATCATCATCATCATCATTTTTGTTCATTCTTATATGACCATTTTCTTAAAAAAGAGACCAGAAAGTTCAGCTACAATTTGCCAGAAGGTGTATCTTAAGCCTGGTTCACACGACAGGATTTTAAAATTATCGTTAGGTTTCCAAAACCTGAGAGACCACACATGTAAAGATAAAAAAAAAAAAAAAAAAATCATAGATCTAACAGGTTTGGTCGTACAGTGTGTGGTGTCCAGTCACACGGTAAGGACAACACCACCACACACAAACAGATTTAATACACGAACACTCCCAGCTCAGACAGGAAATCTCGCAAAATCTCTCGAGATTAAACGTGACTTCAGAGTAAACAAACGGAGATACTTTGTGGACTATTTAAAACAGAGAAAAAAAACACGATACAAAAAGAAAAAGAAAATGTGTTCTTTAAAGGAGTGGAGACAGCGCGACCACCGGAATTTCTGGTAAGTTAGAACAGCTGTTTTGATTTTATTTTCTGCTCCGTACATCTGTCACCTCGCTTTCTGATTGGCTGCACCTCACATTCAGCAGGCTGCGTGCTCGTTTTGGTCGGAGGACACCACACATGCTGTGATATCGGGCCAAAAAAATCCAACATGTTGAATATCCCCGATTTGCGATTGGAGCGCTCCTCACGTCCTTCCGAGCAGATCAGAGCGCTTTTAACACACGGCAGGAATATCTGATAAGATTATCTTTAGCGTCATCGCGATTGTCGGGGCGTCCTTAAGATTGTCGGAAGGGGAAGATCGGGTCCGATATCGGCCTAATTATCCTGCCGTATGAACCAGGCCTAAGATGCAAGGCTAGATTTTATGTTTTGGTGAAAGAATTAAGTACTTTTATTTTTTTTTATAGACTTTTATAGCATTTTTATAGACTTAAGAGAAAAGACAGCACTCTTGTTCTCTCTGTGTCTGTCTCTCCTTTTCAGTGTTCAATTCCAGTGGAGCTTTATTGACATGGGAGACACATGTTTACATTGTCAAATCAGGTGTTAAGAGTAAAAATTAAGCTCGCTCTCTCTCTCTCTCTCTCTCTCTCTCTCTCTCTCTCTCCCCCCCCCCCCCCCCCCCTCTCCAATGGAGCTTTACTGACATGGGAAACGTGTTTACATCTCTGTCAAGATGGCAGCGCACACAGGTGCAGCGGCTTTTAGCTCTACAATTTGGTGCTTGTTTTAGTTACTTTGTTCGCGTATATTATTCGAGTTTTGTAATGCGACCCACAGCTTCAGCTGTCAAAACCTTATCGAACTCGGTCTGAGGTACAAATTGTTGGTTACGAACAAACTCCACCAGTACCACAACATCCTCGAGGACATAGCGAGAACACCGGGCTCTCCGTGGATTAGGCGGAGAAGGCGGCGCAGAGACAGGGAGCAGAAGCGAGGATGTCGGTCCGGCTCCGATGCTAGGCTACATAAACAACCTCACAGGCCAGCATTACCGAGCCTCTTCCTCTCCAACGCTAGATCCATCACCCACAAAATGGACGAATTTGAGCTACAGATAGCTATAAACAGCTTTGTGCAGAACTGCAGCGTTATTTTCATCACGGAGACGTGGCTTCACCCGCTGATCCCTAACGCTGCAGTCAAGCTAGCAGGCCGCACGCTACACCGGCAGGACAGAACCAGTGATTCGGGTAAGTGCAGAGGTGGGGAGCTCTGTGTTTATGTGAACTGCGAGTGGTGCTGTAGCAGCAGAATCATTGACTCTCACTGTTCTCCTGATTTAGAGGTTCTGGCAGTCTCATGCAGATCTTTTTATCTCCCAAGGGAGTTCACGATAGTCATTGTGTTTGCGATAGCCTTTTGCTTGCCTGTGTAAATAAACAGCAGCTGGCCCACCTGGATGGCGTTTGTATTGTTGCTGGTGACTTCAACCAAGCGTGTTTAAAGACTGTGCTCCCTAAATTCGTCCAGTACGTGAAGTGTGCCACCAGAGGGGAAAATACTTTGGACCATGTTTACTCAAACATAAAACATGCATACAAAGTCACTCCCCTCCTCCATCTTGCTGGATCAGACTATCTCTGCCTGTCCCTCACTCCCACCTACACCCCCCTGCTGAGGCGAACAAAGCCACAACAAAAGATTATCCAAACCTGGCCTGAGGGAGTGCTCTCCCAGCTACAGGACTGCTTCTCACAAACTGTATGAGATTTATTTTCCAGCCACAACCTGCAGGACTACACAGACACCGTACTCTCTTACATTAAGAACTGTGTTGACACTGTCACCGTCAACAAAAGGGGCAGGGTTTTTCCGAACCAGAAGCCCTGGATGAACAGCGTAGTCCAGTCCCTATTAAAAATCCGCAACACCGCCTTTAAATCAGGGAACATGGCCCTGTACAGCGTGGCCAGGTCCGATCTGAAAAGAGGCATCAGGGAGGCCAAGGCTGCCTACAAGAAAAAGATAGCTGTGAATGACCCCAGAAGGACGTGGCAGGGAATAAATCATATAACCAACTACAGAAGCAGCAACCCAGGAAATGCTAGGTCTGACGCCTCGCTGGCAGAGGAGCTGAACTGCTTTGTCTGCTTCGAGAGACCAGCAGCAACTCCACACCCACCACCCTCCAGCACAAGCACACTAACACTTCAGGAACACGAAGTGAGACGTGTGCTGAAGGCGGTGAACCCCAGAAAGGCGGCCGGCCCCAATGGTGTACCTGGCAAGGTACTCAAAGCGTGTGCTGACCAACTGGCTGGACTTTTCACCTGCATCTTCAACCTGTCCCTGTCACAGGCCATCATTCCACTCTGCCTCAAATCTTCCACCATCATCCCAGTCCCAAAGAAGTCAGCAGTGGAGAGCATAAATGACTACAGGCCTGTTGCACATACACCTGTGGTCATGAAGTGCTTTGAAAGACTGGTCTCTCAGCACATCAGGGCCTGTCTGCCTCCCACTCTGGACCCCCACCAGTTTGCCTACAGGGCAAACCGCTCCACAGAGGATGCTATCACCACATAACACACTGATCCACCTGGAGCACCAGGGGAGCTATGTGAAGATGCTCTTCCTGGACTTCAGCTCAGCCTTCAACCACATCATCCCGGAGATCCTGGTCCAGAAACTGACACATCTGGGCATCTCCACCCCCATCTGCCAGTGGATCAAGGACTCCCTCACAAACCACCCACAGTCCGTGAAACTTAGCCCCCACCATCACACTCAGCACCGGTTCCCCTCAAGGCTGTGTACTGAGTCCCCTCCTGTTCACCCTTTACACGCACGACTGCTCTCCGACCCATCCCACAAACACCATCATAAAGTTTGCGGATGATACCACCGTGGTTGGGCTCATCTCAGGGGAGGATGAGTCTGATTACAGAGATGAGGTCAATCGACTGGCAGCGTGGTGTTCAGCTAACAACCTGCCGCTGAACACCACAAAAACAAAAGAAATAATCTTGGACTTCAGGAAGGGCAGGGCTGACCCAGCCCCGTTCTACATCCAAGGAGACTGTGTGGAAAGGGTCAGCTCCATCAGGTTCCTGGGAGTGCAGCTCTCAGACAGCCTCTCCTGGACTGCCAACACCACAGTGGTGGTGAAGAAAGCCCAGCAGCGACTCCACTTCCTGAGGGTGCTCAGGAGAAACAATCTGGAGGAGAAGCTGCTGGTATTGTTCTACAGAGCCACCATCGAGAGCATCCTGATGTACTGCATTACAGGGTGGTACGGGGGTGCTCAGCAGCAGACAGGAGAGCACTGCAGAGGGTGATCAAAATGGCCCAGGGGATCACTGGTTGCTCTGCCCAGCCTGGAAGACATTGCCAGCTCTCGCTACCTCAGCAGAGCTGCCAGCATCAGCAAAGACACATCCCACCCCAGCAACCACCTGTTTGACCTAATACCCTCAGGCCAACGGTATAGGTCAATCAAAACTAGGACAAACAGACTCAGGGACAGCTTTCTCCCCAGAGCAATCACTGCACTGAACAATAACAAACCACTTTAATCTGCACTTTCAAGTTTCTTGTGCAAATATTTCCCATGCAATATTATTCCACAGTTGTATATAATTCTAGTTTTACATTTTAGTTGGTCCACATTTTATTTTATTTAGTTGTACATATACTTTGAATAATTTGTTAAATTTTATTATCTTTTACACAATTACTCGCACCTCGGAAAAGCACCTTTTGGAGTTGCACTGAAGTCTCGTTGCAATGCAAATTACAATGAGAATAAAGGCGATTCTGATTCTGTCTCTGTCTTTCTCTCTCTCACTGTTTTCCTGCTAAGCAAACTTGGAACATTTTGGAAACACGAAGCCTTTCAACTGTAAAATAAGCCATAAATTTCTAAATGTATCACCAGCAACACTCACGTGAAAAACTCTGGATTAATACTGAAGGACTTTGATGGAGATTTTTTTTCGGCTGTCCTCCTCAGCTGCACTCTGAGCTGGTGTTTCATAGCATTTCACAGCCTCGGGACACTGAAGCAGCTAACTTTTCAGCAACAATTCAGTTCATTTTTTGGAAAATCTGTGCTCGGCGGCACAGACAATATGACTCTGAAAGCTGGGCAGAAATTTTCCCCTACCCGCAGCTTAGAACACTGCGGAAAAGAGCTCTCTCAAACAGCTCGGCTTCAGAAACCTCCCCCCCCCCCCCCCCCCCCCACACTCAGCAGCAAACAGAGCAGAGAGCATGCAGCAGCGGTTGAGAGCTTTCAGTGGCTCCTCTCCAGTATCGGAAAACACTGCAGGCTCTATTGGTATTTTCCAATACTTGAAATACGTCGTATTGGAAGTTGATCCTGATACGGGATCGGATCAGTCACATCCTTAGTCTGTTTTGGCCATACCTAGATGGCGGCATAGTTACCGTTGTCTCGTCACTGTAAAATACCTTCTCTGATTGACGATGAATGGCAAGTCATCACTTTGCCTCTATTGTTTGCAGCTAATGTGACCGTAGAGTTATATCATGGTGTGTAGTGCACACAGGGTGTGCATCAGCCCTGTTATGCTTTTCAATGATTTTGAATTCTTGTGTTAGGCCCCATAAAAAAACCGTTTATCATCCCCACCCGCATACTAAAATCTGCCCGCATCAATTGTTTTTGGCGAATTTCATTGACGGCGGTACGGCTGGTGCAAGAACTGGCACATCCGCTAGATGGCAAGCATGCATTGGCCAAAGACAGCCGAAGTTTACCGAGCCGAGCCTGGAACTTGCCACTTGTTGTCACTGGCAACTACAATGGACAATGCCATTTACTGTGATACAGATTGCCGATAAGGTCAAGAAGCTGAAGCCATGGCATGGGGTGAGCGTTCCCTGTTATTTCTACCCGGTTCTTTTATGTATGATTCTGCCCCTTACCAAAAACCAAACCATTGTAGTCCTCATTTTGAGTTTATTCAGGGTCACGTTAGAAACCAGGCCTGGGACCATCACAGACAGTGTCCATCTTGTGAAAGGCCCCTAAAATGAGTTATACAACACTTTTTATACCTTGTGGGTGTTAATATGGGTGTGGTTTAGTCTCACATTTCTTGTGTTACTGGCTCTCACCAACAGGGGAAGATCTTGTGTCTGAAACTTGGACACGTGATAAAGTAAAACTTAACTTATATTTCTCAGAACTTCCAAATAACACAAATACTTGATAGCTAACATAAAATAAAGAATTAGCACAGATATTATCTAACACCTCCAAGGCGAACACGAGTTATATTTACAGCCAGTATGCATGTGGTATGCTGGACAATGGGAGTAGCTTGGACGCCACGTACAATGGTTGCAAGATGAGTTTTTCCTCATCCGCTTCCTCGTCCTCGTGAATGAAATAAACTGAGTGCCATAAACTTATGTTAATTCAAAATTTTACTGTGTGGGATGGCGTGAGTACACGTCACTTCCGGTTAAGTGGTGAATCTGAAGGCGAGAATTTGTACTTCCGCACTTGGCCGCCCGATGAAAACACACTCGGGCTGTATGGTGTTCTATTGAAAGCAACTGGTTTGGTTTTGTCTCTAGCTTGCTTCTAACAGCCAGCTGATATACAAATAATGAACGTTTATGAGTTCAATGGTATGAATATTTCATGAGGTGAAAGCTGGAACATACCATTCAAAGAGGTGTAGCCAAGTTGAATGGTATGTTCCAGCTTTCTCCAAATGGTATGCTCCAGCTTTCAAACATGCACACATACCGAATGGTACGTTCCAGCTTTCAAACACATGCACGCACACACACACACATTTCTGTGTGTGTGCACAGAGTGCAATGGTACCAAACGTATGGAACCAAATTGCACTCTAAATGTAATGAAACACAAATGGGATGAATAATCCGTGTCATGTGACATATAAAGCACCAATTAAATGACACGGATCGACTCAGCCGTTACATAATAGCTATCACTGCCTGGAACAATGAGAATTATACAGCACGCTGACCTAAAATTAACCATTGTATATTAGCTTGACTCCACTGACGAGTCTAACCCTTTTGCAAAGTGACCAAATTACATGTATTGGATCAAATTTGGCGATGTTTTCACTGCCCAAAAGTGGCCACCAGAGGGCCCTGGGGTGAAGTCTGTAGCAACCCACTGTTTGTTCTGTTTCAAAGAAGAAGAAAAAAAAATCTGCCCTCGTTCATCACTTTTTTCTGATGTCAAGGATGATAAACTAATGTCTTCTTTTTTAATGAGGCCTTAAACGGGAAAGGATGGACACAGCTTCCTATTTATTTCCTGCATTTTCCACACTTTCTATTAGTGGACAGGGGTGGGGCATGCCCTACCTGTTCCCCACCTCACACCGGTTTTCTACGCCCAGTGGACAATTCAGCCACATAACAAACAGGCATTTATATACAATTTTAGCCACATAAATGTGTTTCTATCAAGATGTGTTTGAGTTTTTGTTGCAGATTAAAGTTTACCAAGTCACCACGTCACCAAGTTTAGTATCTTAACCCGATTGGTATTCAGTGGGTACAAAGTAAGTACTTTTTTTGTAGCAATGCTTTATGCGACAAGGTCGAAAGTGTGAGATATGTTGGATGTGAAGGCCATTAAAAGTGGCATAGCCGGTGAAAGCTGTGGTGGCAGATAAATGTGGATTTAACACAAAACTGACACTGACCTCTGAAATATGTCGATGAAGGAAATCGCTTTTCACCAACGGCTCCACATTGTGCACACAGCTAAAACTTTGAGGACAGCAGTTACCTTAAGCTAAGCTACAATGAAGTTGGAATCAGTTTTGAAAGCAGCGCAATCGTGTTTTATTAACCGCGTTTCGTCACGATATCGGAGCAATTTGTTGGCCTTTAAAAAAAATCACGCTGTGTTGTTGGATGCTGCAGACCATTTCATTAAAACCAATTCTTCATGCTAAACTACACGTAATGAGAGCTATTTCTCACTACGACCTACACAGATGCAACGTTAAACCAAAACAAAAGCAAAGCAGAATTACCTCCAACTGATGTAGACGGAGGCAGAACAGAATTTATACGCTGCATTGAATTATTTCTTACTTTCGTCTTCCATCTATTTCACAGTCGCCATTTTCCGTGGTGGTCTGGTGTGGGACAGGTCACTTTTTCAAAAAAGAAAAGGGTATTCACACATCCAGTTGGGTGTGGAAGAACACAGAATTATTACATATTGCCACAACTGCGTTTCATTATGTCGGTAAACATCTTATAGCACTTACAATGAAAATGACTGCGTGTTGTGGACTTGTACTGACTCATTGCGTAAAGTTTTAAATCATCGACTTGTTCCCCCCGAAAGAGCTGATGATGGTTTATTCCAGATAGGATGCATTAAAAAAAACGAGTTAATGACCATTTTTTTGGATGACACTTTTTTTTTTCATCTGTTGGCGCTTAATCCAGTTTTAGTTGATTATATACGTTTAAAATTCAGTAATTATTATATTTTTTAAAAAGCCCGCCACAGTTGTTTTTGGAAATTAAAGTTGAGTGAGGCACAGAGACAAATGTATGCCAACATTTGAGGTATTTTGACACAGTGGGTTGTGTACTCAGGTCTTTGTTGTTTTCTTCTTCCCAGTGTTGTGTTGTTCAGACAGAAACCACTTTGGTTTAAGTCATGTTGAACCAAAGATGGCATCAACTCTGGTAATGCAAACATGAGTTGGCCTTTAAAAAGAAACATTATCCTGAATGAATTAGTGAGTGTGTGTAAAATACATAATGTTGTAAATATTCATCCTCTTACATGCTAAAATGTCATTTTGAGTTAGGTCAAACGTTAGTTAAAGTGTGGCTAATTAAATAAATTTTAATTATGTTACTTGTAATGTTGTGAATGATTTTACAGTGAACTAGTCTGTCAGATAAACCGGTTATTAGCTTAAAAGCTCAACCTCATATAGCTAATTTAATACTAGCTAGTTACTAGCTGACATGCTAATGCTACAAATTAGTACTTACTGCTGTTGCTTTTAATTAATTAAAGCTTTCTTATTAATCCTTTATCAGATTGCTGTCTAGTTAATGTGTTTTATATGTGCGCCACATAATTCAGTCTTTGTGATTCAGTTATGGGTTGGAGTGAGTATACGTCACCTCCGAGAAGTGGCAAATTTGTCTCTAACTTGCAGCTAACAGCCAGCTGATGGCTATCACTGCCTGGAACGATGAGATTTATACACCAAGCTGACCTGAAATTAACCATTGCACATTAGATTGACTTTATTGACGAGTCTGGCCCCTTTGAAAAGTGATCAAATTACATGTATTGAGCTTGGTGATGTTTTCATCGGCCAGAAATGGCCACCAGAGGGTGATTGGTCGAAGTCCTCGCCAACCCATATTTGTTATCATGGAAATCCCTCGGTGGTGAGGAAGATGGTCTACTTGATTCCCAGACAGGGATGGTGGACTCAGATATGTCTGAACAGGCCCAATCTTGATGCGACCTGTTTCTGACAGATGCTTCTGCCAGTCAAGATCTTGCTTTCTGTGCTTCATCTTTCTCCTCTTCTCCTCTGTATTGTTTGTCCATGTGTATATATATATATATATATATATATATATATATATATATACATTTTTTCAGAAGTCTTTCACTCCTGTGTGGATCATTGCTCCATTGCTCATCTGCTGACTCAGATCCCTTATGTGTTCTTCCCTGGTCTTCCAGTCAGTGGAGCAACTTTTGAGGTTGTTCTTCATGACGTCCTTGTGATTTTTTTTTTTTTTTCTGTGGACCATTTTTCTTTGCTCAGCTGAGAGATCTGCTTGGGATGTCATCCATCCTAACGACGTGACCCACCCACCAAAGCTGATTCTTGATGATGACACAGTCTATGCTCTGGTGTTTGGCTGCAGCCAAGAGGTTGATGTTTGTATGGTAGTCTTCCCAGCTGATGCGGAGGATAATCCTCAGGTAGCATTGGTAAAATCGTTTGACGGTCTTTAGGAGGCAGAGGTAGGTGTTCCAGGCCTCCACTCTGTACAGCAGGATTGGCTTAATGAAGGCTTGGTCCCATGTTGAAGGCCTCTGTTGTTCAAAACATAGGTGAGATGCTGACCGAAGGCAGTTCCTGCACACTTGAGTCTGTGTTGGATCCTTGATATTTGAAGACACACGGCTGTCCACGTGTGGAAAATGAGTCATGTTCTCCAGGCCTGTCTGCAGGAAGCAGGAAGCTTTGAGTTGACCATGTTGGACAGGGGCTGATATAGGAACTGTATTTTCCTTAAGCCCCAGTCACACAGCACTAATGAAGGACACAGAAGCCCAAACGAAACAAGAAATCTGGACTTACATTGACCTTCAGAGGCATCGTTTAAAGGAGACCTGCATTGAAAAAAATGCAGTCAGATTTTTTGAACAAAAAATGACTTACATTTACACATGAGATCCTTCTGAATGTAGTAAAGTAAATCTGGAAGCCCAGATCTGTCATTCAACGGAGAAATCTTCATTTGAAAATGACAAATTTACAGCTAACATTTAGCCCTCCGCAAATTGTCCCTCTCATCATGGACGCTGCTGAGACGTCACGGACAAGACCCTGTCCCAGCATGCATTGCGCCAGTTGTAATTTGTGGATTTATGTCAGTTTGCATCTGCACCTTTTTCTTGTCTTATACGGAAGGATCTACTTTTTTAAAAACTTCATATTGTCTTGCGGCACGTTTGGTGAGTACACATTTCTTTTATTTATGCTTCAAAATTATTTTGGGGGACTTTTTCATACGCCCGTTTGATTGAGTGGTGTCGCAATGAAAATCTACTGTCTTTCGCCTCCGGTACCATCGCGGGATATGGAGGCGAGACCCGCAAAGAATCCCAGTCATTAAAAATATATAAACCTCTCTCAGCGTCCATGGAGCTCTGGGGCTCCGATTGCCGAGATGTGCGGTGCTGTGGATTTTGCCGCAAGAAGTCTGTACTTGCAGCAACAGGTGTACCGGTCGCTTCGCATTAAAACAGCGAGCGTAATCTCAGGACTTGTGCCAAGTGTGCTGCAGCTCCATTCAGTAGACAGAGAGGTGATGCCGGTGTTGTGCGCTGAATCTGGTCCAACACCGGCTGCAAAGCAGACACGGGCGGTGTGAGTGGCCCGCGTCGGCGGTTAACGAGCTCGTTAACGAGCCCGCAGACTTAATAAGTGCAGCGGAGGCAGAGAGCGGGAGAGGAAGAACGGCGCCCACTGTCGATGTCGTTGCTGATCTGAGCACACAGATCTGTATCTCACATTCATTGCAGCTTACTTTTGGATGTTGAAACCAGGACGTGTATAAGTAACATTACTAACAGATAAAATCAATTTCAATGCGGGATCGGACTGAAGGCGGGAGCGCGTCGTCTTGTCCCTGACGTCATGGAAATGATACGGCTGTACAAACTGTTTGCACAGAGGGCTAAATTTTAGCTGCAAATTTGTCATTTTTAAACGAAGATTTCTCCGCTGAATTACAAATTTGGGCTTACAGATTTACTTTACTGCATTCACAAGGGTCTTATAAATACATA
This sequence comes from Thalassophryne amazonica, assembly GCF_902500255.1. Taxonomy (NCBI): domain Eukaryota; kingdom Metazoa; phylum Chordata; class Actinopteri; order Batrachoidiformes; family Batrachoididae; genus Thalassophryne; species Thalassophryne amazonica. Next base: position 29,921,526 of record NC_047114.1, on the reverse strand, counting down.
TCAGCTATTTATTTCTGAAATCTGACCACATTTATTTCAATGCAGGTCTACTTTAACCTTCGTCCAGCTTCATTCCTGCAGCTGGTACTTTGTCAGAATTTTCAAACTGTTGAAAAATGTGAGGTAACCCCGACTACAACCTCAGTTCGTCCGTATTCCTTTTTCTGTTTGACATGACGGTTCCTTATTGTTTGCGTAGTTTCCATAACATCAGCATTGTGTTTGACTGTTGTCCAACTTCGTCCAACCTCCCAAGTCTGATATCTGGCACGAACGTTGACGATATATGAACAGATCAATAACCAAAGCTCAGACGAGCTGCACATAACATCTTTGTATCACTGATGAGTCATCCATGTGTGGGACGAAAAGCAACGTTGTCATACAGAAACAATAATGGTAAGAACGTTTTCTCAACGACTTTAACTACGTGCATTCCAACCATTTGTGGCTGGCCTGCATGTGCATACACGTTGTTGTTGTGAAGACATACAACATCTGCCACCTGTTGTCAAGACAACCAAATTCTGCCCCTGCAAGTGCTGCGGACGTGAGGACAAGGCTGGCTGAATCCAGATTCATGCCCGCTTTCGGTCACGTCATCGTGAATGTTTCGTTTTGATTTCATTAAAGCATCAAGGTTGCCGTTCGCTTTGTTTTTGTTTTGTTAGTTTTGGTTTTGTTTTGTTACTTTTTGCGCCCTTGATTCGCAGGCTTTTTGATGATGGGGAAGGTACAGCAACATTCATCCACCTTTTCTTGACAATTTGTCACATTTTGGCTTTTTATCCTTCGTTCAGCTGTTACCGTGTGACCGGGCCCTTAGGTTGATGTGAAGACCAAGGTTGGTGTAGACTTTGAAGGTTTCAGGGATTATCTGGAGACCTTCATCCATAAAGGATGACACTGGGTTGTCATTATCTTACTGAAAGTCCAGGAGTGAAGTAGTGGTGATTTTCCTCTTGGCTGTCAGTTGACTCAGGTCAAAAAGCTTTCAATATGTTCTGTACACAATGTCAGTTAATGACAGCACTTAATCTTTTATCAGATGGAGGATTGTGGCCATGAAGATGATGAAGAGCGTAGGGGTGATGACGAAGGCACGCAGTCCTGCTTTACTAATGACTGAATATTGAAGGCTTCAGTTTTTGTGCCATTCACCAGAACTGTGGCAGACCTGTTATTGTGGAGAAGCCTCATAATCTTGATGAATTTCTGCAGAAAGTCCATTTTGCTCAGGATTTTCCACAAAAGTGGGTATGACATGCTATCTAATGCCTTTATCAGGTCAAAGAAGGCAAGGTACACCAGTTGGTTGCCATCAACACTTTTTTTTTTTTTGCAGTTAGTGAAGATTGTGTCTGTTGTCCCTCTTGATGGATGGAAGCCACTCTGGGTTTCAGAAAGGATGTTCTCTGCTTACAGTCTCAGATAGTTAGTGGCAATCTGTGCAAAAACCTTTCTTGCAGTAAACAGCAATGAGATTCCCCAATGGTTTCCACAGTCAGATTTATCTCCTTTCTGCTTGTAGATAGTGACATCATTGAGTTTTTCAAGTCTCCGGACATTTGTTCTTGAGTAAAGAGTTTGATGATGAGTTGGTGTAGTTGGTGTTAGAGAAACAGACCTCATTCTTTAAGAGCTCAACGGAAATGTTGTTTTTACCAAGTACTTTGCTGTTTTTTCATGCCTTTAATGGTGAAAAGAATTTCTTTGAGTGTTGGGGTTTGGTCTTCAGTGAAGTCTTGTCTTGGTAGATGGCTGAGCACTTCCTTCTCCTTGAGTTGATGTTCAAAAGGTCTTTGAAAATTTCTTTCCATCAAGCACTGATTTCAGCTTTGGTCTTTAGCAGGCTCAGGTCATCCTTGCTTCGAAGACATGCTTGTTGTTGAATGGAAGGGTCGTAGATGGCTTTAGTGGCATTGAAAAAGCATTTGCTGCCACGGCTGTCTGCAAGGACTTGGATTTCAGCACCCTTGTTGATCCACCACTGACTTTTCAGCTTGCAAGTTTCACTTTGCAGAGTTGCTTTGCTTTGCCGGAGTGGAGACTTTTTCTCTTGTGAGGTATGATCTTTCTTGAGGTCAAGGAAAGTTTTTAGCTTTTAGTCGTTGAGTCATTGGAGGACGTGGTCATTCTTGTCAAACTAGTCCTGGTGCTTACTCTTCTTGTGTCCAAGTGTTTCTTTGCAGGCTGTAGTTATGGCTGTCTTGAGCTCCTCCCAATGTTTAGGAGCCAGGTCCTTCATGGGGCGTTCTTTCAGTAAGCACTGGTGATGTTGAACTGGTGATGTCCAGACCTCCTCATATGTGGGATGTTCAGCCAGAGCCTGGAGCAGATGAGAGGAGTCATTTTTGGTAGTCATTTCCTTGGTGCACAGGACACCTTTTTGGTCATGCTTTCAGACAATGATGTAGTCGAGCAAGTGCCAATGCTTTGAGCAACGGTGTTGGCAAGAGACTTTGAACTTTTGTTTTTGCCTGAAGATGGTGTTCTTGATGACAAGATTCTGTTCAGTACACTTCATAATGAGCAGGGTGACATTGATGTTGCACTTGCCCACTTAGTTTCATCCAGTGGTTCTGTTCCAGAGCTGGTGGTTCTTTCTGACTCGATTTTGGGATTGCAGATACAATGGTGCCCAGGTTGGAATAGACGTTTTCCTTGTCTTTATGGTCGGCGTCAAGTGGTGGGGCATAACCAGTGATGATGGTGTCATGGCATTTCATTCACAAGTTGGAGACAGAGTGTCATCAGTCATTCACTGACACCCACTGGAAGTTCAGTCAGCTTTGGAAGGACAGAGTTCTTGATGACAAAACTGACACCGTGGGTTTTGTTGTTTTTGTTCGAGAAGCCCTTTCCAGAAGAAAGTGTAGCTCCCTTGCTCCTCCCATAGCTGGCCTTCTTGATTCATGCAAGACAACGATGTTGAGGTCAGGTTTCTGGAGTTCACAAGAGACAAGCGCTGTTCACATTTCCCTCGTACATGCAGCTTTTGAAAAACTCTCCTGCTTCTTCCAAGAGTCTGATGCCTGAATCCCACATCTGCCAGTTTTGTGTCCACTCAGAGTTAAAAGCTTCCAGATTCACAATCCTGCCCATCAGTCTTTGCCAATCAGCCAAAGACTTGTGGGTGTGCAGAGCAGTGTAAAAAAAAATCTGAATCCAGGTTAAATATAGAGATGCCTGGGTTTGTTGAATGTGAGAATGTTGTTGCACACTGACAAACACATGGTCCTTGACAGATCCTTAGCCTGGTCCAATGGCCGGTTAATTGATCAGGGCCTCAGGACCTGCTTCAGCCTTCATCTGAAGGCTCAGGTGAAGGCTGAAGTGGACGTTAAAAGTTATTATTATTATATTAGTATTTTGCCAGCAATCGTACATTAAGTGGACCTAATGGATGAAGCTACAACAATCAATCAATTCAATCAATCAATTTTTTTATATAGTGCCAAATCACAACAAACAGTTGCCCCAAGGCGCTTTATATTGTAAGGCAAGGCCATACAATAATTATGTAAAACCCCAACGGTCAAAACGACCCCCTGTGAGCAAGCACTTGGCTACAGTGGGAAGGAAAAACTCCCTTTTAACAGGAAGAAACCTCCAGCAGAACCAGGCTCAGGGAGGGGCAGTCTTCTGCTGGGACTGGTTGGGGCTGAGGGAGAGAACCAGGAAAAAGACATGCTGTGGAGGGGAGCAGAGATCGATCACTAATGATTAAATGCAGAGTGGTGCATACAGAGCAAAAAGAGAAAGAAACAGTGCATCATGGGACCCCCAGCAGTCTACGTCTATAGCAGCATAACTAAGGGATGGTTCAGGGTCACCTGATCCAGCCCTAACTATAAGCTTTAGCAAAAAGGAAAGTTTTAAGCCTAATCTTAAAAGTAGAGAGGGTGTCTGTCTCCCTGATCTGAATTGGGAGCTGGTTCCACAGGAGAGGAGCCTGAAAGCTGAAGGCTCTGCCTCCCATTCTACTCTTACAAACCCTAGGAACTACAAGTAAGCCTGCAGTCTGAGAGCGAAGCGCTCTATTGGGGTGATATGGTACTACGAGGTCCCTAAGATAAGATGGGACCTGATTATTCAAAACCTTATAAGTAAGAAGAAGAATTTTAAATTCTATTCTAGAATTAACAGGAAGCCAATGAAGAGAGGCCAATATGGGTGAAATATGCTCTCTCCTTCTAGTCCCCGTCAGTACTCTAGCTGCAGCATTTTGAATTAACTGAAGGCTTTTTAGGGAACTTTTAGGACAACCTGATAATAATGAATTACAATAGTCCAGCCTAGAGGAAATAAATGCATGAATTAGTTTTTCAGCATCACTCTGAGACAAGACCTTTCTGATTTTAGAGATATTGCGTAAATGCAAAAAAGCAGTCCTACATATTTGTTTAATATGCGCTTTGAATGACATATCCTGATCAAAAATGACTCCAAGATTTCTCACAGTATTACTAGAGGTCAGGGTAATGCCATCCAGAGTAAGGATCTGGTTAGACACCATGTTTCTAAGATTTGTGGGGCCAAGTACAATAACTTCAGTTTTATCTGAGTTTAAAAGCAGGAAATTAGAGGTCATCCATGTCTTTATGTCTGTAAGACAATCCTGCAGTTTAGCTAATTGGGGTGTGTCCTCTGGCTTCATGGATAGATAAAGCTGGGTATCATCTGCGTAACAATGAAAATTTAAGCAATACCGTCTAATAATACTGCCTAAGGGAAGCATGTATAAAGTGAATAAAATTGGTCCTAGCACAGAACCTTGTGGAACTCCATAATTAACTTTAGTCTGTGAAGAAGATTCCCCATTTACATGAACAAATTGTAATCTATTAGACAAATATGATTCAAACCACCGCAGCGCAGTGCCTTTAATACCTATGGCATGCTCTAATCTCTGTAATAAAATTTTATGGTCAACAGTATCAAAAGCAGCACTGAGGTCTAACAGAACAAGCACAGAGATGAGTCCACTGTCCAAGGCCATAAGAAGATCATTTGTAACCTTCACTAATTGTTGTGTGTTGGGGGGTGTGGCTGGATGTTTTGGTGTTCTTTTCTTTTCTTTGCTCCTCGGGTGGCATGGAGACTGATTTGTTTGTGGAGAGGGTGCTGGCTGGGGAATCCTTACCCTCGTCGGCATCGTGTGGGGCACCTGTGGCTGGTGCTCGCGTGCGGCCTTGAAGACTTTCAGCTGGAGCGGATGGTTGGATGGCGTTCTGCTTTTGGGGCATGTGTGGTTCGGGCGGAGCTGCCGGGAACTCGACCTTGTGATGTTCGTTTGTGAGACGCTGAGGACCGCACCTGGGTTTGACACATCGAGCCCGTGAAGCAAGGAAGGGTGAGGACACATGCTGTCAGCACACATTAAAGGTAATTAAGTATTTGACTAATTGTTGATAGTAACTTGGTGTTTTGTTACATAGTATACTTGAATTGTGATGAGAATTGTGCAGTTTGCTTCTCACTGCTGTGGCGTGCAGGATAAGTGATCCTCCACTTGTTGTGAGAAGCTGCTCATTTGCATAAAGATAAAAAGTACAGACCTGAATGTGTTGCTGATAGCGTGTGTCTTTTGAAAGATATTGTTGTAACTGCTGACTTACCTCACATCTTCTTTGCTTCACAGAGAGTCAGTTTGTCGTGTCCACCTGGGGGGTGTTTGTCTGGTGGTAGTGGGTCCAGGAGCACCGGACTTCTCTCCTTGCGGGCGCTGGAGAGCGTGCCAGCAGTCACTCCTCCAGAAGGACGTTGGTTTTGGTTTTGTACATTTTATTTAGGCACAGGTGAAAAATAAATTTGTTTTGTTGTTGGAACCGCTTTCTGGTTATTTTTAGCGCTGGGTTCTGTCTGACGCAGGTTCGCTCCTCAATCCGCGTCGACACATAACACTAATGCTGTTTCTGTACTATGATGAATTCTAAAACCTGACTGAAACTCTTCAAATAGACCATTCCTCTGCAGATGATCAGTTAGCTGTTTTACAACTACCCTTTCAAGAATTTTTGAGAGAAAAGGAAGGTTGGAGATTGGCCTATAATTAGCTAAGATAGCTGGGTCAAGTGATGGCTTTTTAAGTAATGGTTTAATTACTGCCACCTTAAAAGCCTGTGGTACATAGCCAACTAACAAAGATAGATTGATCATATTTAAGATCGAAGCATTAAATAATGGTAGGGCTTCCTTGAGCAGCCTGGTAGGAATGGGGTCTAATAAACATGTTGATGGTTTGGATGAAGTAACTAATGAAAATAACTTAGACAGAACAATTGGAGAGAAAGAGTCTAACCAAATACCGGCATCACTGAAAGCAGCCAAAGATAACGATACGTCTTTGGGATGGTTATGAGTAATTTTTTCTCTAATAGTTAAAATTTTGTTAGCAAAGAAAGTCATGAAGTTATTACTAGTTAAAGTTAATGGAATACTCAGCTCAATAGAGCTCTGACTCTTTGTCAGCCTGGCTACAGTGCTAAAAAGAAACCTGGGGTTGTTCTTATTTTCTTCAATTAGTGATGAGTAGAAAGATGTCCTAGCTTTACGGAGGGCTTTTTTATAGAGCAACAGACTCTTTTTCCAGGCTAAGTGAAGATCTTCTAAATTAGTGAGACGCCATTTCCTCTCCAACTTACGGGTTATCTGCTTAAGCTACGAGTTTGTGAGTTATACCACGGAGTCAGGCACTTCTGATTTAAAGCTCTCTTTTTTTAGAGGAGCTACAGCATCCAAAGTTGTCTTCAATGAGGATGTAAAACTATTGACGAGATACTCTATCTCACTTACAGAGTTTAGGTAGCTACTCTGCACTGTGTTGGTATATGGCACTAGAGAACATAAAGAAGGAATCATATCCTTAAACCTAGTTACAGCGCTTTCTGAAAGACTTCTAGTGTAATGAAACTTATTCCCCACTGCTGGGTAGTCCATCAGAGTAAATGTAAATGTTATTAAGAAATGATCAGACAGAAGGGAGTTTTCAGGGAATACTGTTAAGTCTTCTATTTCCATACCATAAGTCAGAACAAGATCTAAGATATGATTAAAGTGGTGGGTGGACTCATTTACTTTTTGAGCAAAGCCAATAGAGTCTAATAATAGATTAAATGCAGTGTTGAGGCTGTCATTCTCAGCATCTGTGTGGATGTTAAAATCGCCCACTATAATTATCTTATCTGAGCTAAGCACTAAGTCAGACAAAAGGTCTGAAAATTCACAGAGAAACTCACAGTAACGACCAGGTGGACGATAGATAATAACAATAAAACTGGTTTTTGGGACTTCCAATTTGGATGGACAAGACTAAGAGTCAAGCTTTCAAATGAATTAAAGCTCTGTCTGGGTTTTTGATTAATTAATAAGCTGGAATGGAAGATTGCTGCTAATCCTCCGCCCCGGCCCGTGCTACGAGCGTTCTGACTGTTAGTGTGACTCGGGGGTGTTGACTCATTTAAACTAACATATTCATCCTGCTGTAACCAGCAGGGACTTAGAAGAGAGAGACCTAATGTTTAATAGACCACATTTAACTGTTTTAGTCTGTGGTGCAGTTGAAGGTGCTATATTATTTTTTCTTTTTGAACAACAGCTGCTAATAGTGCTAACACCATTAGAATGCAACATTAAATAAGACAAAAGTTTCACTCAGCTTGAATATTGCAGCAGAGATGTCTTAAAAGGTCTATTTCACTGCACAACAAACCATATTATTCCAGATGTGTGTAATAAAATATTCCAGACAAAGACACAGAGCCCTCCACAACAGCGAGTAGTCGCATCCAGTGGACTCTGAGTTAGGGTCGGATGGTATGAGAGGCAGAGTCTCTGGGCTCAGTCTCTGTTATTCAAAGCAACAACACACATGATAATACAGAACATTATGCCTTGAAATAGCAGCACGGTGTCTTAGTGGTTAGCACTGTTAGCTCAGAGCAAGAAGGCCATGGGTTTGATTCCCACCTGTGGCCTTTCTGTGTGGGGTTTGCATGTTCTCCCCGTGTTTGTGTGGGTTTCCTCCCACATTTAAAGACATGCAGGTTAGGTGAATTGGAAACTTTATAATTGTCCAGGTCTCCCTGTCAGGTTTCAGCCCCAGTCTGGCCCGGACATGTTTTGTCCCCTATTGTTTTTATCTGGTCATGGTATTTTAGTCCATCTGTCGGCTGCTTGCCGATGATGCGCCCAGCTGTAAGTTCCTCAGCTGTGCAAACAGAATCATCATCAGTGCGCACGCCCCAGACGACGACAGCCCAGCTGTAAGTTCCTCAGCCGTGCAAACCGAATCATCGTCAGCGCGCACGCCACAGACAACGATGCGCCCAGCTGTTAGCTCTTCAGCATTGCAAACAGAATCATCAACTGTGAGTCCGCCACAAGAAACATCTTTAGTGCCACCTCATCACATCCAATTTTTTAATCGTTATCAGAGAAAACAGCAAGATTCAAGACCAGCATGACTGCGAGTCATGTTTTTTGGTACTGCTTTTTGGTTTGTGTCTTCACCCAACTCTGTGCTTGCTGGATAGACAATTTCGTGTCCATTGCCAGTATTTGGTTTTGTCCCATCATTTATTGTTTACACCTGTCTTTTGTGTTGGGAGGTTTTATTTTTCTGGCTGTTTCAGGGGTCATGTTTTTTGGTTAATTGGATAAGCACCCCACAGTACGGGTTGACTGATGTACCTCCCAAATTTCTGAGTGCATTATCTGGGTTCTGTCGCCCCCTACGTTTAGTTTGTGGAGTTATCGCTTTTTGCGCTTTTAGTTCCCAAAATTCTTACTCAATGTCTATATCCAGTTAAGTCTTCTTACAATTCGTGCACTAAGGTTTGTACAGTAATCTCCATTGTATTGCACCATTTCTGTTTGTATCAGAAACGGGTTGACTGCCTTTATCACTGTTTAGTTCATTTTTCTCCCAGTTCATTTATGAGATCGGTTTTTGATTGGGCCCAGAGTTCACGTTGTTGAGATTCTAGTTCTTTGCGATCGTGTATCAAGCAGTTTTCTTTCCCATGTAGCTCTTTTTCTTGTTTATTTGGTTTTTGCATTTCATTTCGGTGGTTTCTTTGTTTTTTTGTTTTTTGTTTTCCACCTGGCAGCACTCTGTGGACCCTTCTTCCCATGGGTCTTTTGTTGATATTATCGCTATGTCTTATCTCTGGAGTCAGGCATTATGTTGGTTTTCTCTCTTCTCACATTCTGGTATTACTTTGTTTCCGTTCTCAGTGTCCATCATCCGTTCACTTTGTTCTCAGTGGGTGCCGCCTGGTCGCTCTCCTGAAATTCTTTCTAGGTTTTGTCCATCTCTCAGCTGCTTGCCCCGCGTTCCCTTGATGGGGAGGGGGTCTGTGGGTGCCCTCTTTACGGTCCCCCACCTCCCTCCTGTGTTTGTCTGTGCTGTGTGGTCACCCCTTCTTGGGTTTTCGGGGGGTTCTGTCAGCTGTCGGTGTCCGCTGCCTTGGGGGGGTTCGGCCCCAGTCTGGCCTGGTCATGTTTTGTCCCTTATTGTTTTTATCCGGTCATGATATTTTAGTCATTTAAGTCTCATCATAGTTTGGTTCTGTTTATCTCTTTTCTTTGGCAATACTTTTGTCAATAGTTTTATTTTTGGTTATCAGTTATTTACTGTTTGTCATACTTTAGTCATGTGTCTAGCTTCAGTCCTGCCATTGTATTATCATTAGTTTTATCTCCTGTTTGATTTTCTTTTTGCTTTATGATGAATTATCTGTTTATTATTACTTTTGTCAAATGTGAGTTCTGTTCAAATTTTGTCTTGGTATTTATTTTCTTGTTGTTCCCCTTATCAGTTCTTGTATTTGTTTCCTGGTTTAAGTGTTTGGTCTTGGGTCTTTATTTTTATTTCTTATTTATTAGGTCTTGGGTTTTGTTCACTCTTGGTTTTTGCTATTTTATTTTTAGATCACTGTGACTTCAGGTTCATCTTTTAGTTGGGTCCTGTTCACTTTGTGTTTTGTCTCCCTGCACTCTCTTGTCTGGTGTTCAGGGTATGTATAGGTGTGTCTTCTCCCTTTTGTTTGCCACACCCCCTTCCAGATTGTTCCTCCACATTTGTGTCTTGTTTCCCTAATTACTGCACCTGTTATTTAAGCCCCTCACTTTCTCCACTCCCTGCCAGTTTGTTGTGATTTCTTGTCCACGTTCCAGCCTTTGCTCTTGCTCTGTTTTGCCTTGCTGTTATTGACTGTGCTTCGTTTTTGACCTTGCTCCTCCCTCAGCCCATGTATTTTGTCTCCTGGTATTTTGGAACTGTGCTTGTTGTTGACCATACCTCTGCTTGACCCCTGCCTGTACCATCGCTACTCAGGCTGCCTTCCTGTGTACTGTACCCCAGCCTGTTTTTTGAGATAAAGTTTTTTACTTATACCTCAGTATTGTGAGCCTGCAGTTATGTTAAACCACCTTCGGTGCCACGCCTACCCAGTCCATGACACTCCCTTGCAAAAGAGGTCTCTATCTCAGTAGAACTAACCTGTTTAAACAAAAGTTAAATTAAAAATGTCTTAAACTGAGAAGTTAGATTAAAAAAAAATTGCCCCTGTACAGTTGTCACAGAGGAGGAAACTATCGATACAGACCAAGTTATAAACATGTTTATCTCCACTCTGTGATTGGACATTTTAACACAGAGTCCAGTGGCAATGTTCTCTGTTTTGGAGCCAGCCTCAAGCACCCAGTCAAGTAACTGCCATATTTTTTACTTCCAGAAAGGCCGCATCCAACGGCATCGAAGTTTACCGCTTGGCCATCATGGTTACCATAGAGGCCAAAGGGCACACAAGATCCCCACAATATTTTGCCCCAAAAGGTGTAGTGGCTCCTCTGCATTGTGTTGTGATTGACTCCTCCCACTCGCTCCCTGTCGGACGCAAACTCACAGTCTCTGGTATGGGAGGATGGACGCTCTGCCCAATCGGCTAAAACCCGGGCTCTGGCCCGAGTGGCGGGAGAGTGACGCCTGTTGACTACCACCTGCACAGTGACTCCTGCTGGCCTCCATCACAGTGGCAAATTTGTACTTGTTACCTAGGTTTTACTGTGCAGCATAGGGGTTGGATTTTGACTCCTTTCAGTGATAATATGATATATGATTGTATGTAGCTTGAAATTTGATCAGTTCTGTCCAACATCAAACCACTTTATCCTCAAATAACATACAACCCTTCTGTTGTATTAATTTGTATGCATCCAGCTGTAGCTATAATCTCCAAATTGTTAGAGTTAAACAGCTATAAAGTCTACAAGCAATTAAAAAAAATGACATATGACTTCATATAAGTTTTTAATATAAACCATAGGTGTATTCCTTGTGTAGCACCCTAACAACCACTCTGGTACTTGGGTTCAATTACTAATTGTGGAAAGTAGGAACTGCCAATGACCTATGTTTTGTAATGCAGTCCTATTCTATGATTAATGACCCAGAAAATATTAGCTTAGTTAAAATTATTAGCTACTTTTATTCAGTTGATATGAAAACAAAAATAATAAATTCGCAGTAACAAAAATATAATCATGCAATTAAGAAAAATATAAACAATAAACTTGTATCCCCCCCAAAAAGACAAGTACCCTTGAATATTTATTGCCTGTATATAAGTTGACATGAATGTGGGCTTTAAAAGTTTGGCCATGTGGTGTGTTCCTCTGTGCATGACCCAGCACATAGGTGTCTAAGTGTTGAGAATATATATATACAGTTGTATGCAAACATTTGGGCACCGCTGATAATTTTCATGATTTTCCTTTATAAATCATTGGTTGTCTGGACCATAAATTTCAGTTAAATATTTCATATAGCAGACAAACACACTGATATTTGAGAAGTGAAATGAAATTTCTAGTATTTACAGAAAGTGTGCAATAATTATTTAAATAAAATTAGGCAGGTGCATACATTTGGGCACCCTTGTCATGTTATTGATTTGAATACATTTAGCACTAATTACTGGAACACAAAATTGGTTTGGTAAGCTCATTGACGCTTGACCTCTTTACTCAGGTGAATCCAATCATGAGAAAGGGTATTTAAGGTGGCCATTTGCAAATGTTTCCCCTTTTTGCATCTCTCCTAATGAGTGGCAACATGGGAGCCTCTAAATAACTCTCAAATGACCTGAAAACAAAGATTGTTTAACATCATGGTTTAGGGGAAGGATATAAAAAGCTATCTCAAGATTTCAGCTGTCAGTTTCCACTGTGAGGAACATAGTGAGGAAATGGAAGACAGCTGGCACAGTACTTGTTAAGGCCCGAAGTGGCAGGCCAAGAAAAATCTCAGACAAGCTGAAGCGAAGGATGTTGAGAACAGTCATAGTCAACCCACAGACCTGCTCCAAAGACCTACAACAGGGTTGGGCAACTTGTTCCAGAAAGGGCCAAGAGGGTGTAGGTTTTCTTTGCAGCCACTGACTCCACTAGGTCATTTCCCTGATTAACTGATTCTATCTGCTGAAAGTGATAATAATCAGTGAAATAACCTGGAGGAGTCAGTGGCTGCAAAGAAAACCTGCACCCTCTTAGCCCTTTCTAGAACAAGTTGCCCACCCCCGACCTACAACATGATCTTGCTGCAAATATTGTTTCTGTGCATCGTTCAACTATACATCACACTTTGCACAAAGAGATGCTGTATGATGCTGTAATGCAGAGGAAGCCTTTTCTGCGTACATGTCACAAACAGAGTCGCATGAGGTATGCTAAAGCACATTTTGGAATAAGGTGCTGTGGACTGATGAAACTAAAATGTATTTGGACATAACAAGGGGCGGTATGCATGGCTGAAAAAGAACACAGCATTCCAAGAAAAACACTTGCTACCTACAGTAAAATTTGGAGGTGGTTCCATCATGCTGTGGGGCTGTGTGGCCAGTGCAGGTACTGGGAAACTTGTTTAAAGTGAGGATCACATGGATTCCAGTCAATATCACCAGATTCTTGAGAACAATGTTCATGAATCAGTGACAAAGCTGAAGTTGCACTGAGGCTGGATCTTTTGGCTTTTAGCTTTTAGTGGACTTTTAGCTAAAACGGGTTTAACAAAATTATGACCATTGTTTTGTAACTACATCTACCTTAATACATCGTCTCATCATTTTCAGAGGCCATAAGTAATTGGGCAAATTAAATAAGGATTACCTTTGATAGAAATCATCACCTTTACAACTAGTTTTATTTAGACAAGACAAGGGATGGGGGCATAAAAATTTCCGAGTCCCTGAATATGTCTTGGGACTTTGTTTACAACCCCAATTCCAATGAAGTTGGGATGTTGTGCAAAATGTAAAAACAGAATACAATGATTTTCAAATCCTCTTCAATCTATATTCATTTGAATACACCACACAGACAAGATATTTAATGTTCAAACTGATAAACTTTATTTTTGTGCAAATATTTGCTCATTTTGAAATGGATGCCTGCAACACGTTTCAAAAAAGCTGGGACAGTGGTATGTTTACCACTGTGTTACATCACCTTCTAACAACACTCAATAAGTGTTTGGGAACTGAGGATACTAATTGTTGAAGCTTTGGAGGTGGAATTCTTTCCCATTCTTGCTTGATGTACGAATTCAGTTGTTCAACAGTCTGGGGTCTCCGTTGTCGTATTTTGTAGTTCATAATGCACCACACATTTTCAATGGGCGACAGGTTAGGACTGCAGGCAGGCCAGTCTAGTACCTGCACTCTTTTCCTATGAAGTCATACTACCTGTTTCCAATTAGGTGTTCTTCGAGCATTCATCAACTTTCACAGTCTTTAGTTGCCCTGTCCCAGCTTTTTTAAATGTATTGCAGGCATCCATTTAAAAATGAGCAAATATTTGCACAAAAACAACAAAGTCTATCAGTTTGAACATTAAATATCTTGTCTTTGTGGTGTATTCAATAGGATATAGGTTGAAGAGGATTTGCAAATGATTGTATTATGTTTTTATTTACATTTTACACTTGACATCCCAACTTCATTGGAATTGGGGTTGTACATCAATCATTAAGAAAGAAAAACAGCATGTACTGTATGGAAAATGTCTCTGGAGTAGGCAGTTCTCAAAAAGTCAATACCTGTGCAAGGATCAAATGTTGAAGCAACAGACAAAAGTTGCACTATGGTTGGTCACGATTTTCTTTCAATCGGACTCATTCCAAACCTTTGCTTGCACCTCCCTGTGAATGGCAGTAGCAGTTGCTATGGCTACATATATCAAGCGGCAACAAGTGCACTTACGTGTCTCCATCTGAAATGCTTGAGTCTTTGTGACTTTTTAAAGATGCTTTTAAAGGGGAATTTTAAAAAAAATAGTAAGGCCCTTTGGGGGTTTTTTCCTTGTTTAACTCAGTGCCACAGCATATTTGAGGTGGGTCTGTATGTTGATTTCAATCAATCAATCAATCAATTTTTTTTATATAGCGCCAAATCACAACAAACAGTTGCCCCAAGGCGCTTTATATTGTAAGGCAAGGCCATACAATAATTATGTAAAACCCCAACGGTCAAAACGACCCCCTGTGAGCAAGCACTTGGCTACAGTGGGAAGGAAAAACTCCCTTTTAACAGGAAGAAACCTCCAGCAGAACCAGGCTCAGGGAGGGGCAGTCTTCTGCTGGGACTGGTTGGGGCTGAGGGAGAGAACCAGGAAAAAGACATGCTGTGGAGGGGAGCAGAGATCGATCACTAATGATTAAATGCAGAGTGGTGCATACAGAGCAAAAAGAAAAAGAAACAGTGCATCATGGGAACCCCCCAGCAGTCTACGTCTATAGCAGCATAACTAAGGGATGGTTCAGGGTCACCTGATCCAGCCCTAACTATAAGCTTTAGCAAAAAGGAAAGTTTTAAGCCTAATCTTAAAAGTAGAGAGGGTGTCTGTCTCCCTGATCTGAATTGGGAGCTGGTTCCACAGGAGAGGAGCCTGAAAGCTGAAGGCTCTGCCTCCCATTCTACTCTTACAAACCCTAGGAACTACAAGTAAGCCTGCAGTCTGAGAGCGAAGCGCTCTATTGGGGTAATATGGTACTACGAGGTCCCTAAGATAAGATGGGACCTGATTATTCAAAACCTTATAAGTAAGAAGAAGAATTTTAAATTCTATTCTAGAATTAACAGGAAGCCAATGAAGAGAGGCCAATATGGGTGAGATATGCTCTCTCCTTCTAGTCCCCGTCAGTACTCTAGCTGCAGCATTTTGAATTAACTGAAGGCTTTTTAGGGAACTTTTAGGACAACCTGATAATAATGAATTACAATAGTCCAGCCTAGAGGAAATAAATGCATGAATTAGTTTTTCAGCATCACTCTGAGACAAGACCTTTCTGATTTTAGAGATATTGCGTAAATGCAAAAAAGCAGTCCTACATATTTGTTTAATATGCACTTTGAATGACATATCCTGATCAAAAATGACTCCAAGATTTCTCACAGTATTACTAGAGGTCAGGGTAATGCCATCCAGAGTAAGGATCTGGTTAGACACCATGTTTCTAAGATTTGTGGGGCCAAGTACAATAACTTCAGTTTTATCTGAGTTTAAAAGCAGGAAATTAGAGGTCATCCATGTCTTTATGTCTGTAAGACAATCCTGCAGTTTAGCTAATTGGTGTGTGTCCTCTGGCTTCATGGATAGATAAAGCTGGGTATCATCTGCGTAACAATGAAAATTTAAGCAATACCGTCTAATAATACTGCCTAAGGGAAGCATGTATAAAGTGAATAAAATTGGTCCTAGCACAGAACCTTGTGGAACTCCATAATTAACTTTAGTCTGTGAAGAAGATTCCCCATTTACATGAACAAATTGTAATCTATTAGACAAATATGATTCAAACCACCGCAGCGCAGTGCCTTTAATACCTATGGCATGCTCTAATCTCTGTAATAAAATTTTATGGTCAACAGTATCAAAAGCAGCACTGAGATCTAACAGAACAAGCACAGAGATGAGTCCACTGTCCGAGGCCATAAGAAGATCATTTGTAACCTTCACTAATGCTGTTTCTGTACTATGATGAATTCTAAAACCTGACTGAAACTCTTCAAATAGACCATTCCTCTGCAGATGATCAGTTAGCTGTTTTACAACTACCCTTTCAAGAATTTTTGAGAGAAAAGGAAGGTTGGAGATTGGCCTATAATTAGCTAAGATAGCTGGGTCAAGTGATGGCTTTTTAAGTAATGGTTTAATTACTGCCACCTTAAAAGCCTGTGGTACATAGCCAACTAACAAAGATAGATTGATCATATTTAAGATCGAAGCATTAAATAATGGTAGGGCTTCCTTGAGCAGCCTGGTAGGAATGGGGTCTAATAAACATGTTGATGGTTTGGATGAAGTAACTAATGAGAATAACTCAGACAGAACAATCGGAGAGAAAGAGTCTAACCGAATACCGGCATCACTGAAAGCAGCCAAAGATAACGATACGTCTTTGGGATGGTTATGAGTAATTTTTTCTCTAATAGTTAAAATTTTGTTAGCAAAGAAAGTCATGAAGTCATTACTAGTTAAAGTTAATGGAATACTCAGCTCAATAGAGCTCTGACTCTTTGTCAGCCTGGCTACAGTGCTGAAAAGAAACCTGGGGTTGTTCTTATTTTCTTCAATTAGTGATGAGTAGAAAGATGTCCTAGCTTTACGAAGGGCTTTTTTATAGAGCAACAGACTCTTTTTCCAGGCTAAGTGAAGATCTTCTAAATTAGTGAGACGCCATTTCCTCTCCAACTTACGGGTTATCTGCTTTAAGCTACGAGTTTGTGAGTTATACCACGGAGTCAGACACTTCTGATTTAAAGCTCTCTTTTTCAGAGGAGCTACAGCATCCAAAGTTGTCTTCAATGAGGATGTAAAACTATTGACGAGATACTCTATCTCCCTTACAGAGTTTAGGTAGCTACTCTGCACTGTGTTGGTATATGGCATTAGAGAACATAAAGAAGGAATCATATCCTTAAACCTAGTTACAGCGCTTTCTGAAAGACTTCTAGTGTAATGAAACTTATTCCCCACTGCTGGGTAGTCCATCAGAGTAAATGTAAATGTTATTAAGAAATGATCAGACAGAAGGGAGTTATCAGGGAATACTGTTAAGTCTTCTATTTCCATACCATAAGTCAGAACAAGATCTAAGATATGATTAAAGTGGTGGGTGGACTCATTTACTTTTTGAGCAAAGCCAATAGAGTCTAATAATAGATTAAATGCAGTGTTGAGGCTGTCAACCTCACTTTGGCACCAGTTTTACACTGCATACACTTCTTGGCAGAACTCCACATGCCATATAGACAGAAAAATTGGAATTACACATCAAAACCCATTGGCAGCCTTAGAGAGCTGAAAATTGATTGCATGCACTGATGTAGAGTTTAAAACTTCAAACTTAAAACAACCCCAATTCCAAGGAAGTTCGGATGTTGTGTGAAATGTAAATTAATAACAGAATACAATGATTTGCAAATCCTCTTAAACCTATATTCAATTGAATACACCACAAAGACAAAATATTTAATGTTCAAACTGATAAACTTTATTGTTTTTGTGCAAATATGTGCTCATTTTGAAATGGATGCCTGTAACATTTCAAAAAAGCTGGGACAGTGGTATGTTTATCACTGTGTTACATCACCTTTCCTTCTAACAACACTCAGTAAGCGTTTGGGAACTGATCACTAATCGTGAGTGTCATGACTGGATATAAAAGGAGCATCCCCAAAAGTCTCAGCCATTCACAAGGATTACCACTTTGTGAACTGCGTAAAAAATAGTCCAACAGTTTACAGAAGAATGTTTCTCAACGTTCAGTTGCAAGGAATTTAGGGATTCCATCATCTACAGTCCATAATATAATCAGAAGATTCAGAGAATCTAGAGAACTTTCTACACGTAAGCACCAAGGCCGAAAACCAACATTGAATGCCCATGACCTTCGATCACTCAGGCGGTACTACATTAAAAACCGACATCATTGTCTAAAGGATCTTACCGTGTGGGCTGAGGAACACTTCAGAAAACCATTGTCAGTTAAGACAGTTCGTCGCTACATCTACAAGTGCAAGTTAAAACTCTACCATGCAAAGCGAAAGTCCATACATCAACAACATCCCGAAATGCCGCCATCTTCTCTGGGCCCTAGCACATTTGAAATGGACAGACTCAAAGTGAAAAAGTGTGGTGTGGCCTGATGAGTCCACATTTCAAATTGTTTTTGGAAAACATGGATGTCGTGTCCTCTGCACAAAAGAGGAAAAAGACCATCCAGATTGTTACCAGCGCAAAGTTCAAAAGCCAGCATTTGTGATGGTATGGGGGTGTGTTAGTGCCCATGGCATGGGCAACTTACACATCTGTAATGTTACCATCAATGCTGAAAGGTACATCCAGGTTTTGGAGCAACACATGCTGCCATCCAAGTAACATCTTTTTCAGGGACGTGCCTGCTTATTTCAGCAAGACAATGCCAAGCCACGTTCTGCACGTCTCAACAGCGTGGCTTCGTAATAAAAGAGTGCAGGTACTAGACTGGCCTGCCTGCAGTCCAGACCTGTTGCCCATTGAAAATGTGTGGCACATTATGAAGCGCAAAATACGACAACGGAGACCCCGGACTACTGAACAAATGAAGTTGTACATTAAGCAAGAATGGGAACGAATTCTATCTACAAAGCTTCAACAATTAGTGTCCTCAGTTCCCAAACACTTATTGAGTGTTGTTAGAAGGAAAGGTGATGCAACACAGTGGTAAACGTGCCACTGTCCCAGCTTTTTTTGAAACTTGTTGCAGGCATCCATTTCAAAATGAGCAAATATTTGCACAAAAACAATAAAATTTATCAGTTTGAACGTTAAATATCTTGTTTTTGTGGTGTATTCAATTGAATATAGGTTGAAGAGGATTTGCAAATCATTGTATTCTGTTTTTATTTACATTTTACACAACGTCCCAACTTCATAGGAATTCGGGTTGTAATTTAAAATAGTTAACTTTATTACAATTTCTGTAATATGAGGCATTTAAATATTTTTTTTAGTATTGTGAGATTGTGTTTTTGTCTTGGTCTTTCAATGGCCTTTGATTTAAAAGAAACAAACAAACAAAAAAAAAAAAATCAGAAAATGGAACCGTTGTTGCACAAATATGTCATCCCACATCTTTATCTGTTGTGGGTATGGAGGGTGAATTTGACTGAAATGGGCTTTCTTTCTTTGTTTCTTTCTTTATTTCCTAAAAGTTTCATTGTGAAGAACTCTTAGAGGTGACAGAGTAACAACTGTTTTCGCCTTCAAATCTGTGAATGACAGCATTATCTGATGTTGAACTCAGGTGACTGCACCTTATCCTTGGACAATCTGTTTTTTGAGAAGCCTGTTCTTCATAAAAGGTGAGTACGTAACTATACAACCTCTGGCAAAAATTATGGAATCACCGGCCTTGGAGGATGTTCATTCAGTTGTTTAATTTTGTAGAAAAAAAGAAGATCACAGACATGACACAAAACTAAAGTCATTTCAAATGGCAAACTTCTGGCTTTAAGAAACACTATAAGAAATCAGGAAAAAAAATTGTGGCAGTCAGTAACGGTTACTTTTTTATACCAAGCAGAGGGAAAAATATGGAATCACTCTATTCTAAGGAAAAAATTATGGAATCATGAAAAACAAAAGAACGCCCCAACACATCACTAGTATTTTGTTGCACCACCTCTGGCTTTTATAACAGCTTGCAGTCTCTGAGGCATGGACTTAATGAGTGACAAACAGTACTCTTCATCAGTCTGGCTTCAACTTTCTCTGATGGCTGTTACCAGATCAGCTTTGCAGGTTGGAGCCTTGTCATGGACCATTTTCTTCAACTACCACCAAAGATTTTCAATTGGATTAAGATCCGGACTATTTGCAGGCCATGACATTGACCCTATGTGTCTTTTTGCAAGGAATGTTTTCACAGTTTTTGCTCTATGGCAAGATGCATTATCATCTTGAAAAATGATTTCATCATCCCCAAACATCCTTTCAATTGATGGGATAAGAAAAGTGTCCAAAATATCAACATAAACTTGTGCATCTATTGATGATGTAATGACAGCCATCTCCCCAGTGCCTTTACCTGACATGCAGCCCCATATCATCAATGACTGTGGAAATTTACATGTTCTCTTCAGGCAGTCATCTTTATAAATCTCATTGGAACGACACCAAACAAAAGTTCCAGCATCATCACCTTGCCCAATGCAGATTCGAGATTCATCACTGAATATGACTTTCATTCAGTCATCCACAGTCCACGATTGCTTTTCCTTAGCCCATTGTAACCTTTTTTTTTCTGTTTAGGTGTTAATGATGGCTTTCGTTTAGCTTTTCTGTATGTAAATCCCATTTCCTTTAGGCGGTTTCTTACAGTTCGGTCACAGATGTTGACTCCAGTTTCCTCCCATTCATTCCTCATTTGTTTTGTTGTGCATTTTCGATTTTTGAGACATATTGCTTTAAGTTTTCTGTCTTGACGCTTTGATGTCTTCCTTGGTCTACCAGTATGTTTGCCTTTAACAACTTTCCCATGTTGTTTGTATTTGGTCCAGAGTTTAGACACAGTTTAGACATGAACAACCAACATCTTTTGCAACATTGCGTGATGATTTACCCTCTTTTAAGAGTTTGATAATCCTCTCCTTTGTTTCAATTGACATCTCTCGTGTTGGAGCCATGCTTCATGTCAGTCCACTTGGTGCAACAGCTCTCCAAGGTATGATCACTCCTTTTTAGATGCAGACTAACGAGCAGATCTGATTTGATTCAGGTGTTAGTTTTGGGGATGAAAATTTACAGGGTGATTCCATAATTTATTCCTCAGAATTGAGTGATTCCATATTTTTTTTCCCTCTGCTTGGTCTAAAAAAGTAACAGTTACTGACTGCCACAATTTTTTTTTCTTGATTTCTTATAGTGTTTCTTAAAGCCAGAAAGTTGCCATTTGAAATGACTTTAGTTTTGTGTCATGTCTGTGATCTGCTTTTTTCTACAAAATTAAACAACTGAATGAACATCCTCCGAGGCCGGTGATTCCATAATTTTTGCCAGGGGTTGTAGATGAGGGCAAAATTATTAGCGCCACCCCGTGAAATTCAAAATGTTCTTGAATATTTTCCTGCGTTTTTTTTTTTTTTTTTTTTTTAAATCAAGCAAGGAGTTTTCAACACAGCATTTCGAAACATCCTAGTTTTACTTTGGATGCTTACATTGTTTTATCTTGCATACAAAAATAAAATTATTTTGCAAAAACAAAAACTACCTGGGTCAAAATTATTAACCCTCCTGATTTTAATAGTCAAATCGTGTCATTTTTGCTGGATAACAGCTTGCAGTCATTTGTTGTGGTTTTCAACAAGTCCCAGACATGTCTCCTGAGGAATCCCAGCCCATTCTTCTTTGGCGAATTTCTCAAGCTCCTCCAGATTTGATGGTCTTCTGTCATGGACCTTGCATTTCAGCTTACCCCATGCATTTTCAGTGGGATTCAAATCAGTAACATTCATTTTGATCTTCTGGGTGTAGTTCTTCACCAGGAGCGACATATGTTTTGGGTTGTTGTCGTGTTGGAAGACAAAGTGACGACCCATCCCAGTTTGCTGCTGACTGCTTGAGGTTTTCTTTCAAAATCTTCACATATCTTTCTTTCTTAAAGATTCCTTCCACCTTGAGGAGATTAACAGTTTGAGACACACTGAAGCGTCCCCACAACATAATGCTCCCACCGCCATGTTTTACTATGGGGATGTTGTTTTTTTGGGTTGTATGCCTTCTTCCTCCAAATATAAGCAAGGTCTCTGTGGCCAAAGAGCTGTAGTTTTGTCTCATCTGATAAAAAGCCACACTTCCAGTGTGTAATCTTTCTCCAGGTTGTCCTTAGCATACTTCAGTCTGGCTGAAGGTGTCTCTTATGCAGAAGTGGCGTTTTTCTTGGTCTGAAACCTTGCAGTCCGTTCCTGTTCAGGGCTCTCATGATTGTGTACTTTGAGACGACAATTGTCCTGTGGCTTGTTACATACATCTCTCACTAGTTTTTTTCCAGAGTCTTTGAAATCTTTCTCTTCCTACCTCTGCCAGGTTTGTTCTGTACTGTGTGGCTCTTTGAATTTCTTGATGATACTTCTCACTCCAGTTCTTAACACTTGGAAATGCTGCGATAAATCCTTCTGCTCTGTGACATCAGTAATTTCTTCTCTCAAGTCTAAACTGATTTCTTTTGATGCTGTCTCAAGTGACAGCTCAACCTCTTACTGACGTTTATAGACCGTGTGTACATTGGGACATAACTCTCAGTTTTAACTTGATTTTACAAGCTTTTAGCATTACGAAGAGACTGTTGTGCACATCATTGCACAACAGTCATTTGTACTAAGTTCTTAAGGCCCTGGTTGACCCTGGTTGTTTTTGGTTTTCGAGAATTCATTTTCTTTCTGTATGCAAAGTAAAATAATGTAAGCATCCAAAATAAAAAGATGTTTAGAAATGCTGTGTTGAAAATTCCTTCCTCTGTTTAAAAAAAAGCACTTGGGAAACTTTTAAGAAAACATTAACTTTCATGGGAGGGGCTAATAATTTTCTCCTCATCTGAATAAAGGTATGGCCAAAATCATCTGTGTCTCTTTAAACGGAATTAATGTTTCCTTTTGGATTGTTTTTGGCAGAACTCCACAGCAGCAAGCGGCCAGTCCATGGCAGTTGGAAATGCCCCCATCTCCTTCTCAGATTCCCACCACACAGGATATGCAGGAGGAGGCGGCTTCCCTCTTTTCCGAATATAGTATGTTGTGATCTGGATTAGGCCGAATTCCTTTTCACTTGACTTGCGTAAACTGCTCAGCGTGTGGCTTGACGAATGTCACTAACAAAGCTTGAATACGCGTCAAAGTTTTCCCCATGTTCTTGACTTGCATGCACACATTTTGGCATAAAAAGTGACTTTTAATATAATTCCATCTTTTGTGTAATAATAAAAATAGAAGAAAACAACCTCATCAAATCACACCTGCAAAAAATTTAGTTTGCTGAAACTTTGGCTGCATTCACATTACAGTTTGATGTGATGACTCAGGGTTTTTTGTTCCCCATATAAGAATGAGGAGGGGGCGGGGGGGCATCCATGTTACACAAATTCAAAGTTTTGTGAACTACAGTGCATGAGTGATCAGTCGGATTTGGATCACTTACACATTTGGTCCTGTTCAAGTAAATAGACTGCATTTCTGTAGCACTTATCTGAAGCAGATGCTCAAAGCATTTTATAATTCACGCACACACACACACCCACCACTGTCAGCGTGTATCCATGCAGCTGCACACCGGAAGCAAATTAGAGATTAAGGACCCATCGTGATTTTCCGGTCTTACGGGGACTTGTGCTCAAGCTCACCACTTTAACCTGTAGATCATCTCCTTCCCAGTCTGATCTCTGACAATATGGCTGTGATGATAACAGAGTCAGTAGATCTGATTTTGTCTAAGTAGTGTGAATGTGCCCTAAATGTGTTATTAAAACCCCCGCCAGATCATAAAAACCAGCAATGCATGCTGCAGTGGGATAACCTCCTGTGTAACCCCAAATGAAGTCAAAAAGCTGAAAAAAGTAATAAAAATTTGTGCTAAATGCATATATGACCTCAGAGCTGATACAGAGATGATTTGTGTCTGCTGTCTGGAAGTGTGTCTGCTGCAAGAATTGTCAAATTACACACATAGGTCAGTAAAATGCAAAAAAAAAAAAATAATAATAATAATCTGATCCAGGTCACTTCAGCTGCAGTGTAAAGCTTACCACTGTCTCTTCAACAGGTGTGCTACACAAACCCAAGAAATTTGTGCCTCCTTTTAAAGAAACTACAGCCTCTGAGGTATCACTGCCAAAAACCATTATTTCCAGTGGGTTTACAAGCAATGGGAAGGATGATGAAGAGACTCAGGAGAGCAGATTTGCTGATTCCTCCCAGAATGCCTGTCAGAGTGACAAAACTAGAGATGAAACCACGCTGGATTCTGACAATATGGCCATCAGAAGGAGATGCTGGAATCTGGACGACAGCAAAAACCCATCTTTGCGAAGAAGGTACATTTAACATCATTTGGTCTGAAGAAGACAATCACAGAGTGTGTAAACTTGCCTTTTTGAGCAGGTTGGTATGATTAAATCCAGCTTCTGAAAAAAGTGTCCTTGGAGCAATAACAATTTTTACATGTTTTTATATTTTCCAAAGCCAAATGTCATAAATTTACTCTTCATTCTGTCCAGTTGTTGATACTGTTATTTAAGGTGTAACTACATCATATATAATCATGCAGGGAGAGCAGGGAGAAGCTGAAGGGACTTACTTATTAAGAAATGCATAAAAGTATTTGTTTTGCGCTAGGGGTCGCCCCAGTAACCAACACAACCCCACATTACATGGAGAAATGTGGGGAAGGTTGAACCGGGAACATTCCGCACTGAACCCAAGTACAATAACCACGTGGCCACCACCCCCATACATACTGTATGATAAATCTGCCTGGAGTAGGCAGTTCTCAAAAAGTGACTGTGCAAGAGGGGGAAGCGTGAAGGAAGACAATAAAACACCCACAACAACTCTGAAGGAGATATGGGCTTTTGTGGATATGAATGGAGAAACTTTACATAGTGCAGGTTTTGACATTTGCAACCCCAGTCAAAGCTTTAGTGAAGGATTTTCATACAAGAAATGTCTCCAATGTGCCTTCTGACAAACTGTAGCTAAAATTTTACATTTTCTTTTTAAGAAAATTCCTTTGACCATACAGATACAGAAATCTGTATTAATCCCTGAAGGATAATTACATTTGTACAGTCCACCGGCCATCCGGATACAAAAGCTGATTCACACACAGGCAGGAAAGAGAGCAGAAAATTTAAAACAAGTTCAAGAATAAAGGGTTATTAAATAAGAACAACTCAAAAAGACCAAAATAAAAACATAATACATCAATTAAATACAAGAATAAATAAAACTATGTGCTTATAATTGCACCAGCCAGTTACATTCTGTAACTGTGCTCATCATATGGATCGTGCAAAACTTACTCATTCTAGAAAAAGTGGCTAATCTGCATTTAGCAGCTTCATGGCAGAAGGAACAAATGACTTAGAAAACACCGTCTCAACGGCATCAATAAAAACATGATCATGATTAATAATACATTTAGCCCTCTGAAGGACATGTTTATCCCACAGAGAGTTCAGATCGCTCTGTTGCGCTCCACTGGTTTTGGTGCAGACTTTAATGATGTGAGTCAGTTTATGTCCTTCACAGACAGACTAACCAACAAATGAATAAAAATGTGAGCAAAATCTCAATGTGTGACAGGTACAGATGTGGGGACACCAGAGAAATTAGTATTCTGTGGCAAATAAAGGCAGCACAGTAGCTTAGTGATGAGCACTGTTGTGTCACAGCAAGAAGGTCGTGGGTCTGATTCCCACCTGGGGCCTTTCTGTGTAGAGTTTGCGCGTTGTCTCCGTGTTTGCGTGAGTTCTCTCTGTGTTCCGGTGTCCTCCCACATCCAAAGGCATGCATGTTAGGTGAATTGAATACTTTAAATTGTGCGTGTGGGTGTGAATGTGTTTGTTTGTCTATATGTTCCCTTGTGATAGACTGACATCCTGTCCAGGGTGTACCCTGCCTCATGCCCCATGAGTGCTTGGATAGGCTCGAGTCCCCCATGACCCTTAATTGGAGTGAGCAGGAATGATGGATGGATGCAGTAAATAAATTCTCTGTTGGCCCCTTTTAACAGTTGACTCAGTGTTTATGTAAAATTTAAGTCGATACGGAACTACATTTCTTAATGAAGTGCAAGACATATTTAGTGACTTTGAAATGTTTGGGTATCTATCCCCTGACTTAATTTCATTCATGTTTTATTCCTTCTTATTCCAAATATGGGTCACAGGGGAGTTGGGGCCTATCCCAGTGGTCAGTAGGTTTGAGGCGTGGTACACCCTAGATAGAATGCCAGTCTTATTGCAGGGCCACATATAGACAGACACATTCACACTCAATTTACAGTTTCCAATTCACCTAACCCACAAGTAGGAGGAAGCCGGAGCATCCAGAGGGAACCCACATGAACATGAACATGGGGATAACATGAAAACTCTATGCTGAAAGGACCAGATGGGAGGTGATCCCATGACCTTGTTGCTATGAGGCAACAGTGCTAACCACTAAGGCATTGTACTGCCCTATCCCCTGGCTTGTCTAAAGAAATCTGGCTGTAAAAAGTGATGGTGTATATGAACATTGATCATTATTTATTTGTAATACTTATGTTTCTGTTTTGATTTTGTTTCCAAATATGTATGGACTCTGAAAATGTTGGGACCTATAAATCAATGAATTCAAACTCAAATTCTGCAAGACTGTTTCATTGTGAGTCTGCTGTGGTAGTGTACAGAGGCAAAAATACAAAATTGGGTCACTGTTCAAACACTTATGGACCTGGCTCTAATGTATTGGAGTGTGAGCCTTGTTGTCAAAGCCCAAAGCGTGGGGCTTTCTGTAAAAAGGCTTCAAGCCTGCTACTTTGATGGCTTTTCTCTTGTCCTCTTTCTTCACTCAGTGCTTTTAGTACTTCTCTTTTGCAATAGCTTGTTCAAGGTCCAGGTGTCGAACAATGGTGGTGGTTCGTCGAACACAGGTGACCTCAGCTGCAGCAGCCAGACACCATCCAGACCTCAAACTTTTCTCAGCCATGTTTCCATGGTGACAGCACCTCCTCCTCTTTCATGGCCAAGGGCGACAGTTAGCCAGGCACTTCCTGCTTTCTCTACGAAACCCCCCTTCTCGCCCACTCCTCTGGGCTCATCTGCAGCAAGTGGCCAACCCCCGCAGCAGGTGGCACGTGAAGCGATGAAGGACAAGGGCACAAAGAGAGCCTTAGTTCCTCCCCTGACGCCTCAGCCTCTTCGCATTCAAGGTGCCACACAGTCAGAGACGGGCGCTGTGTACGCAGTATATGTCAGCTTTACTGAGTAATACTTACAGAGCTCCTGTGAACTGCTGCCGCTAATGAGTATGCCATGTCTATGGCAGCAGTTGACACAATGTATTATGGTGTGATGAGGTGAAATAAGGTGAATTCGTCCTTTTGTCTGCTCCATTGTAATGTCTCATGGTGGTCAGTAGGTGGTAGAAAGAAGTCTTTTAAATGTGAAGTGGCTTTGGTTTTGCCATGCTCTTGAGTATGATGGGGTCAGAAGTTAAAGTTGCTGCAATTTTGGTAAAAAGTGGTGCAAATTATTGATTGAGCTAATAGGATTAATAAATGGAATAGTTTTGACTGTGTTGCATGCTTCGTCTCCAAAGTAAAGGTCAAACAATGTCGATGTCCATTGGATTGCATAACTTGTTTTAATTTTTAATTTAACCTTTATTTAACCAGGTTAGTCCCATTGAGATCATAATCTCTTTTACAAGGGAGACCTGGACAATTCTAATGTTTCCAGTTCCCCGAACCTGCATGTCTTTAAATGTGGGAGGAAACCGGAGCACCCGGAGGAAACCCACGCAAACACGGGGAGAACATGCAAACTCCATACAGAAAGGCCACAGGTGGGAATCGATCCCATGACCTTCTTGCTGTGCGGCAACAGTGCTGACCACCAAGCCACTTCTGTGCTGCCTTGTGACATATGTTACCCTGTAATGTGATAACTAAGTGTGACACATGGTGCAAACTATTCCTTTTTATACTCAACAAAAATATAAACGCAACACTTTTGGTTTTGCTCCCATTTTGTATGAGATGAACTCAAAGATCTAAAACTTTTTCCACATACACAATATCACCATTTCCCTCAAATATTGTTCACAAACCAGTCGAAATCTGTGATAGTGAGCACTTCTCCTTTGCTGAGATAATCCATCCCACCTCACAGGTGTGCCATACGAAGATGCTGATTAGACACCATGATTAGTGCACAGGTGTGCCTTAGACTGCCCACAATAAAAGGCCACTCTGAAAGGTGCAGTTTTGTTTTACTGGGGGGGGATACCAGTCAGTATCTGGTGGGACCACCATTTGCCTCATGCAGTGCAACACATCTCCTTCGCATCATCCGTGAAGAAAACACCTCTCCAACGTGCCAAACGCCAGCAAATGTGAGCATTTGCCCACTCAAGTCGGTTACGACGACGAACTGGAGTCAGATCGAGACCCCGATGAGGACGACGAGCATGCAGATGAGCTTCCCTGAGATGGTTTCTGACAGTTTGTGCAGAAATTCTTTGGTTATGCAAACCGATTGTTCCAGCAGCTGTCCGAGTGGCTGGTCTCAGACGATCTTGGAGGTGAACATGCTGGATGTGGAGGTCCTGGGCTGGTGTGGTTACACATGGTCTGCAGTTGTGAGGCTGGTTGGATGTACTGCCAAATTCTCTGAAACGCCTTTGGAGACGGCTTATGGTAGAGAAATGAACATTCAATACACGAGCAACAGCTCTGGTTGACATTCCTGCTGTCAGCATGCCAATTGCACGCTCCCTCAAATCTTGCGACATCTGTGGCATTGTGCTGTGTGATAAAACTGCACCTTTCAGAGTGGCCTTTTATTGTGGGCAGTCTAAGGCACACCTGTGCACTAATCATGGTGTCTAATCAGCATCTTGATATGGCACACCTGTGAGGTGGGATGGATTATCTCAGCAAAGGAGAAGTGCTCACTATCACAAATTTAAACTGGTTTGTGAACAATATTTGAGGGAAATGGTGATATTGTGTATGTGGAAAAAGTTTTAGATCTTTGAGTTCATCTCATACAAAATGGGAGCAAAACCAAAAGTGTTGCATTTATATTTTTGTTGAGTAACCAATAATTTGCATAACATTTTGCCAAAATTAGAGCAGCTTTTAGCTTTTGACCCCTGTACAAACTGAAATTGACCTTTGTCACCATTCTTGGTGTTGTAATCCCATAACACCATAACATTCAGTCACAGATAGTCCAAACTATACCTTTTGTGAATCTTTATGATCAGACAAATAATGAGGTATAGTTTTCAATATGACTGGAGTATTTTAACATTTTGACCTCTCTGTAATTCTTCAGTTGACCCCTACCTGGCCACGTAGTGAAAATTCAAGTGGCCAGTTGTTTTTTTTAACGAGTATTTGTGCCCAGTTTAGTGCTTGTATCACGAGGATTACAGGATTTCTCTGTAAATATTCTGCTATCTGCTGAAGTAAAATAACTTGTATATAAAGAAATCATCATGATACTACCCAAATTCTTTAAAAAGTTAATAACGCAATAATAGATTGATTGTGAAAATGTTACTAAATACAGTGGGATTTTCTTAGAAATTACAGGAAACTACCCAAAAGAAATTATACAGTTTATCACCTCAGTCAGATTGCATCATTTATGGTCACAGACTTTCCTTATTTATGTTTACTGCTAAATGTTAGACACCTCATATTTTCTCATTATTTTCAAATGTTTTAGGCATACACTTGCACAATACCGTATCTCTCATCTTTTTTTTCTTCTTTTTATTTGAGGTGCTTCTGGATCTGGGGTTTTGCGACCGGTTTCTGAAATCCGTATCCTTTTTGCTATGCCAGTTTTTAGATTTATACATTTTGTGTTGCAATTATCCCAGAATAGCTGGAATGTATTTGTGCAACCGAAATGAGTGGATTTTCTAAACTCTTCAAAAACAGCAGCTAAGTACAGATCTGTCTTCAAAGAGTTCCCATTTTTCAACTACGTTCAGTCCAAAGCACTGGATGATGTAAGTATTATGTAGATAGAAATAAATGCACTCAATTTATGTATCATTAAAGTAATTTATTGTCCCCCAAAGGGAAAATTATCTTGTGCACAATGCTACAATCCACTGCTTTATTTTAGAAACAGAATTGCCATGTGACACAATACCAGACAATTGTTTTACATACATCGTAAGCAGCTGTGTAATTAAATGAAATTATACATTAACGAATTATAACACAAGTCACCTCAAAGTGCTGTACACAAGTAAGGTCTCCAGACCTTACTCACTCCATGAGCAAACACCTGGGTGACATTGGTAAAGAAAAACTCAAAGGTTTTGCAATGTCACTGGAAGAAACCTCAAGCAGACTAGAGTCAGTAGTGTTTCCATCTGCTATGGCCATACTAACAAGATGAAACAAAAGTCATAACAAAGACTGACAGAACATTGAATGGGATAAAAGTTTCAGCTGAACAGCCACATATAAATCAGTTGTTAAATGTAAAAATAAATGATTAGGTAGCTTTATTCTCATTCTACAAATACAGTGAAATTGAGTGCAGTATCTACCTCTGATGCTTAGAGTATATACAAAGTAAACATTTTAAAAGATAGAAAATATACATATATAAATATAAAAATTAACAAAATAATAATGCATAAGAGTGAGAATAAGAATAAGACTCACCTGTCCTTCACAAAGATGGAGTACATTTAGAATGCTTTGACCTTATTGGGCGAGGTGATGGTCTAGTGGTTAAGCGTTGGGCTTGAGACCAGAGGATCCTCTGTTTAAATCCCAGCCTGACCTTAATCACCTAGTTGCTCCCGGTGTGTAGTGAGCGCCTTGCATGGCTGCAGCCCTGTAGCACGTGTCTGAGGGCAGCAGTTCAAAGAGGTGGTGTGCAGAGTGGGATGCGTCCTTCAGGATGCTGCTGGCTTTCTTGAGGCAGCAGGACCTGTAGAGCTCCTCTAGGTAGAGAAGAGCACAGCTTGTGATTTTCTGAGCTGTGTGGGGGCCCACTTTTACTCTTTGTGAGCGGTTAGTCAGGAAGTCTTTTAATCAGAGGCAGATGGAGTAAGAGAAACTGAAGGTGGACAGTTTGGTGACCAGCCTGGATGGGATGATGGTGTTGAAGGCTGAGCTGTAGTCTATGAAAAGGAGTGTGGGATAGCTCCTCTGGTGTGAGGGTTTTGTGGAGTACTGTGGCTATGGCGTCCTCAGTTGACCTGTTGTTCCTGTACACAAACTGGTGCAGGTTGAATGAGGGCAGAAGGCTGGAGATAATATGACTTCTCACCAGTTTCTCGAAGCACTTCATGATGACTGGAGTGAGAGCCACTGCACAGATGTCATTTAGACTGTTTATTGTGATCTTTTTGTGGACCGGAATAATGGTTGAGGCCTTCTGCAAAATGGACTGCATTTATGTAGCGCTTTCCATTGGCATCAGACGCTCAAAGCGCTTTACAAATAATGCCTCACATTCACCCTGATGTGAGGGTGCTACCATACAAGGCGCTCACTACACACCGGGAGCAATAGGAGATTAAAGACCTTCCCAAAGGGCCCTTAGTGATTTTCCAGTCAGGCTGGGATTTGAACCGAGGATCTTCTGGTCTCAAGCCCAATGCCTTAACCACTAGACCATCACCTGGACTCAGTAGAATTTGACTTCTTATCTCAGTGGACAGACTATTCCACCGAAAAGGTGCTGCTGGTGTCTTCTTTACTTTTGGAACACATAGTAATTCTGTATTCTCAGAAAACAGAAGAGAGGTTGGTACATAATGTTTTAAAAGACCTACCAGATAACAAGCTGCTGCTCTGACAAAAACTTAAAATTTGACCTGGCAGGAATGGGAAGCCATTGAAGTGAGGCTAAAATTGGGATGATATATTTGGATTTTCTTGTCCTGATTACTACTGTAAACAGGACAAGAATATTTTATTTTATAAAAATAAAATAAAATTAAAAATTAAAAATTCAGTTCAATTCAATTCACTGTAGCATAAGCATTCTGAACCAGTTGAAGACTTCTCATACTAGAGTATGGAAACCAGAAATTTGTGGTTAAATAAAAGCATGAACAAATGTCTTCTGCATCAGTCATGGATAGAATATAATAGGCCTAAATTTCAGTATTTAAAAAAGGGGCATTGTAATGATTTGAAGAGATTATTGCTCACATACGCCACAAGTTGTTGCAAAACTACATTTTTGAGAATTTTAAAAAGAAAGGTACATTTGTGATTGCCCTATAAATAGCCAATAATCCAGGCTAGGGTTCTTAAGAAGATGTTTATTCACCATTACCACCAT
The DNA here is from genome assembly GCF_902500255.1 of Thalassophryne amazonica. Taxonomy (NCBI): domain Eukaryota; kingdom Metazoa; phylum Chordata; class Actinopteri; order Batrachoidiformes; family Batrachoididae; genus Thalassophryne; species Thalassophryne amazonica. The sequence continues at coordinate 29,889,392 of NC_047114.1, read as the reverse complement.
TGAACCATTACCACTTTTGAGAAGTTAATAATATTCAGCATGATGTTGATAGCCACAAATCCTTAAACAATTTAGTTGGCAGGATGTTAAAGAGACAAGTACTTGTTTTTGCATCCTTTACAATTTTGGACAACAATATTGTTTGTCAAGCACAATAGTATCTAAATTGTTAAATCCTGGTGTTCTGTCTAAATTAAGACATGGTTTGATTATAGGATCATCAAATTGGACTCGTTCTAGTATTCTGTATTTTCTTGTCAAAATAATTCCAAAGATGAATGAATGATGAATGACTTTCAGATGGTTGCCACTGAATAAGTTTGGCCATAGTATCAAACAGGAATTTTGGATTATGCTTGTTTTTGCTAATTAGTTTGGATCTTGTAGCAGGCAAAAGGATGTTAGATGCTAAAGTGCTTGTGTATGTGTTGTACATTGCTCTATTGCAGTGGTTTTCAAACTGTGGGGTGTAAAAGTTTAATTCATATTATTTATGTTAAAATGTGTTAGTTATGTCAAAGACGTTTAAAAATTATGTTTAAAATATGACAAAAGGTAAAAATAGAAGAATAGAAAGTTTTTTAAAAACAGGTTTAAAATGTTTGAAAATCGTGTAAAATGTGTGAAAGAATAGAAAGTTCTTTAAAATATGTTTAAAATATTTACAAAGACTGTAAAATGTGTAAATGCATAGACAGTTCCTTAAAAACACATAAATATATTTAAAATGTGTTTAACGTGTAAAAAAATAAAAAGAAACACACGAAGATGTTGAAATTGTGTGTATGTGTGTCGTGGGGGGTGGGGAGGAGCGCAGCTATTTATTAGTTCTCTGAGGGGGGTGCTCACTCTCCCACACTTTGAAAACCCCTGATCTGTTGCATAAAGGTCGAGCGTTAAAGCACAACATCTTGCTAGAGGCCAGAGCAAAGTATACCTTCACACACTTTGATTTGCATCTTGAAACTGAATGTTTTTTTTCTGATGGGAAACAATCACAATCAGAGAAGAAGAATCTACATTGGTTTTTATTGCTTATATTACCAATGTTGGTTGTGTTTGCATTGGTTCACAGGTTCTTTACAGTGGTAAGAACTTTGTGGCTTGTGCTCCAACTGGATCTGGTAAAACAGTGCTGTTTGAGCTGGCCATCATTCGCCTGCTAATGGAGACACAAGAGCCATGGAGAGATGTCAGAGCTGTTTACAGTGAGCATAATATTGGACAGATTGTTCAAATTTGTATACTAACAAATTATACAGCATTCAATTTATTAAGAATTCTCTCTTTACAAAGTTGAAAAAATGTCTTACTTCCCACAGCATCTTGAGCTTTGTACATTAAATAAAAAAAAATTGAAAAGTCTGCTTTTGTGATAATTTATAAATGTTTGAAATGCAAAATCAGGTTAGTTAAGACGCTTCACATGGAGGAATGTATCATGTACGGTCTATAGCATATCTCGTTAACACGATGCATTAATACTAGCGATGAACTGCGCACAAGACACATACAGTACCGTGCGGTTCAAATGGAATCAACAAATACTACACAGAATTTCTCAGGTGACCTTTGGGTTACTAAACATTATTTTATTTTATTTAACCTTTATTTAACCAGGTTAGTTGCATCAAGACCTCTTTTGCAAGAGAGACCTGAACAATTATAAAGTTTCCAATTACACCGATTACACTGAATAGCTCATCTACCTGCCTGAGGAGTTGAACGACTTAGAATCAGTTGTTTTAGTGGCTGGATAGAAGAAATATATGGTAGCACTTTTACGCACTGAAGCTGGATTTTTCCATCTCCAGTTGAAACAAATTGCTATTGTTACATACACATCCCGACCCAAATGTACTGATTACTGTCAATGAAATGCCTGAAATGTATGAAAGAAACTACCAGTATGTGGCACTAAATGAGATGCACAAACTTATTGTAAAATACACACTGTTGGAACTCCCATCACAGGAGCAGTGTCACACATTGGTCACGTAAAAAAAACTGCAAAAGGCATTGAAATGCATTGGTATACACTGTATGCTGATGTGCATTGTCACCTGAAGTGAACATCTCATTGATAGAACCTGATGTATTTTTATGCCACACGCATACCGTATGCGATATGCGCCTCTGTGTGAAGGAGGCCTGATAAACAGTTGTAAACAAAGGTTGAGATGTCAAATGCTCACAGCTCATGTAGAAAACACTGAAATGAGTGGATGGAATCTTATATTACATGAATTGTAACTTAAAGCCAACAAAGTGCAAAAGGATTTTGACAAAATGCACTAAACTGTAATAATCTCCTGTGACTTTTTTTTGTCTGTTCATTCTGTTGACTTGCTCATCAGACTTTTGTAATAATAGCAGAGTGATTTGATGTCTGTCTCTGTGGTTTTTGAGATGGATGGAGATGTAAAGAGTTTTGTGGTTTCTTGTTGCCAGTGGCCCCGGTCAAAGCTCTGTGCAGTCAATGCTATGAGAGCTGGAAGCAGAAGTTTGGTCCTTTGGGACTGAACTGTAAGGAGCTGACGGGTGACACAGAAATTGACAGTGTTTTCGAGATTCAGGATTCCCACATCATTATGACCACGCCTGTGAGCGAAATTAAACTGCTTGCAAAGTTTTTTTTCATTAAACAACTGCAACAAAATATGGCAACGATGAAAAAGAGTTGAAAAATCGTTGACGTGAATGTATTTACTTTAGGAAAAATGGGACAGCATGACGAGGAAATGGAAGGATAACTGTCTGTTGCAGCTCGTCAGACTCTTCCTTATTGATGAGGTCAGTGTTTATATAGTGTCCTTATGCCACTTAAAGCCAACAAAAATATAAACGCAACACTTTTGGTTTTGCTCCCATTTTGTATGAGATGAACTCAAAGATCTAAAACTTTTTCCACATACACAATATCACCATTTCCCTCAAATATTGTTCACAAACCAGTCTAAATCTGTGATAGTGAGCACTTCTCCTTTGCTGAGATAATCCATCTCACCTCACAGGTGTGCCATATCAAGATGCTGATTAGACACCATGATTAGTGCACAGGTGTGCCTTAGACTGCCCACAATAAAAGGCCACTCTGAAAGGTGCAGTTTTGTTTTATTTGGGGGGGGGGGGTACCAGTCAGTATCTGGTGGGACCACCATTTGCCTCATGCAGTGCAACACATCTCCTTCGGATAGAGTTGAAGAGAACACCTCTCCAACATGCCAAACGCCAGCGAATGTGAGCATTTGCCCACACAGGTCGGTTACGACGACGAACTGGAGTCAGGTCGAGACCCCCATGAGGACGACGAGCATACAGATGAGCTTCCCTGAGACGGTTTCTGACAGTTTGTGCAGAAATTCTTTGGTTATGCAAACCAGTTGTTTCAGCAGCTGTCCGAGTGGCTGGTCTCAGACGATCTTGGAGGTGAATATGCTGGATGTGGAGGTCCTGGGCTGGTGTTACACGTGGTCTGCGGTTGTGAGGCTGGTTGGATGTACTGCCAAATTCTCTGAAACGCCTTTGGAGACGGCTTATGGTAGAGAAATGAACATTCAATACACGAGCAACAGCTCTGGTTGACATTCCTGCTGTCAGCATGCCAATTGCACGCTCCCTCAAATCTTGCGACATCTGTGGCATTGTGCTGTGTGATAAAACTGCACCTTTCAGAGTGGCCTTTTATTGTGGACAGTCTAAGGCACACCTGTGCACTAATCATGGTGTCTAATCAGCATCTTGGTATGGCACACCTGTGAGATGGGATGGATTATCTCAGCAAAGGAGATGTGCTCACTATCACAGATTTAGACTGGTTTGTGAACAATATTTGAGGGAAATGGTGATATTGTGTATGTGGAAAAAGTTTTAGATCTTTGAGTTCATCTCATACAAAATGGGAGCAAAACCAAAAGTGTTGCGTTTATATTTTTGTTGAGTATATATGTACCACATTAGTGCTAGAACATTGTGAAAATCTGCTCTTGGCTTTTTTTCTTTTCTTTTCTTTTTTTTTTTTGTAGTATGTTTTAATTGAGTTGGATTTTAAAAAATGCAGCCCATTCTTGTTCCATGTATTGGTAGAGTTTATGCAGTTTGTCCACTATTTTGTCGTTAGATATGGTCCCTCACATTAGAAAACAGTTGCTATGATGAAGTATGAACTGTATTTTACCACCATCCCAGGTTTTATGCTGAATCTTCCAGATGTTTCAGGACAAATCTCTTCCAGGTGCATGTGGTTAAGGATGCAACCCGTGGAGCTACTCTGGAAGTGGTCGTGAGCAGGATGAAGGCAGTTCATGCATACAGGACTGCACAGAGTCCGCAGGCAAACCTGACTATGAGGTTTGTGGCTGTATCAGCTACTATTCCCAATATCTCTGATGTAAGTACCCAAGGGGGAGAAAATTAAACACAAATATCCAGATAAATAGATAATAATTTTGTAAGGTTTAGGACTCTAAACACAATGAAGGCACGTGTTTCAGAAGGCAATAGTATATACAGTTACCATATTTTCCAGATTATAAATTGCCTCTATCAAAAATGCATCACAAAGAGTTAAAAACACACTATATAAATTGCACCGGAATATAAGTCGCATCACAGGACCATCCTCGGTCCTGATTGGCAGCCACCCAGGCAGATCAGCATCCCAAACATACTGTATCTCCAAAAAGTAGTCATGTGTCAGCCTCAGCCCTATTACCGCAGATCCCTGCAGCTTTATCCATTCTGAGCTGTTTTAACACCATTCATAGCTGGTTGGAGGATCAGCCACAAGAACCCTGGCACTAGAGATGTTCAACATCGTGGTAGAAGGATCAGCTTCATACAACTGCACAAAATAATCAGACGGAATAAACAAAACAAAATAAAACCAAAGCTAAAAACATTTAAGTGCACAATATCCACACTATTGTAAATGCATTGCATTTATTTAGCTTGTTTCCATGTGACGCAAAGGTGAAAAGTGCTTTATATACATTCTCTCACACACACACACTGATGTGAGGGTAGTACAGTGCACGGCACTGAGTTACACACTAGGAGCAACATGGGCACCTCAGCAATTTTCCTTTCTAATCTGGGAATTGTACCTTTGATTTTACAAAACCACTTCTCAAACTATCCTGTGCTGTATTTTTGAGAGTAAAACAATAATCTGGACTTTAATTGTCTCCTGTTGCTAGATAGCAGAGTGGCTGTCTAATGAGAGCGGCCCAGCCGTATATCAGCACATGGACGAGAGCCACCGGCCAGTGAAGCTAAGGAAGGTGGTGCTGGGTTTCCCCTGCAGCTTAAACCAAACACAGTTCAAGTTTGACTTGTCGCTGAACTACAAGATGGCCAATATCATACAGACGTACTCTGAGCAGAAGCCGACATTAGTGGTGGGTGGACAAACTGCGGCACACTCTGCTCTATTTTTGTGATGTCATTTATGTCATTGGGTTATGAGGACGTCTTAAGGGAAACTGCGCATGTTGGTTCATGATCTGCTAATTGTGTGTTATAGTTTTGCTCGACAAGAAAAGGAACCCAGCATTCAGCTGCAGTTCTGGCCAAAGATGCAAGATTCATCATGAGCACCGAGCACAAGCAAAGGTATGAACAAAATCTTCAGTAGCAGTATTTTGCACAAGGTTGAGGCACACGTAACATGTTCACACTTTTAAAAATAACGAAAGCTGTTCATGGCAGAAAGAAATAATTGGTAAAAAAAAAAAAAAAAGGAGGGCTGTAGAGCCTCAGAATCTGTAAAAATGAGTGGAACTAGTGAGGAGCACAACAGTAAAAGTGAATGTAAATGCCTTTTTTCTTCTTCGGGTTTATTGGCGGTTGGCAAAACTAGTGGCTCCTCAGCACCACCAGCTGGACCAGAGTGCAAGGCAGCAAACTGATAAAATGAACAAACCAAAAATGAAAACAGCACATCTGTTGTGACAATGACATCTGCTGACCAGGCATTGTGAACACATATTATCTTTCAAAGTTGTTGAAAGAAAAGGAACCACAACATTCATTATAAGGTTATATCTATATTATAATAGTCAGTGCCTGTGTATGGCTTCGATCACGCCAAAACTGGGGAGAGCTGACATTTGCCATTTGGTATGCTTATGTATTTTGGATCAAGAATGAATGCTGCAAAAACAGAAAGTTGATAGGACTAATATTTTTGGAGAAATTAACAATTTTAGCTAACCAGTAAACAGTGTACATTGTGCTGCAATGTACCATGGGAGTTCGCAGTTTTGGGGTTTTAAATATTGTTATTGTGGTTCGTGTTAGTTTAACAGTGTTGTTAGTGTTATTGATTTATTGTGTTTTTGTAGTTCATTTGATTTAGTCAGTTTAGTTAAGTCTCATGTTGCTGTTACCAGGAGTGAATTAAGTCTCATGTTGCCAGCGCCATGAGTGAAAAGTGCATTGCGTTTAATGTCTTCTGCCACTGTCACTCTTTGTGTATGTCTAAAATTAGAAGCACCTGTTTGTGGCATAATGCCGAAAAGACAAAAAGCTCTCAGTGTGTGTGCATATGTGTGTGTAACTTCGATCATGGAGAAACTGTGGACAGCTACATTTCCCGCTTATGTATTTTGAGTCCTGTCAAACATTGATAGGACAAATATTTTTGGACAACTTGCACATATTAGCTAACAATACTGAACAATGGACGATGCTAACTACATTCTGGACTTACACACCATTACACCAGGGAGCGGCAAATCATCTTTATATTAAAAGCATGAGTGAGTGGGTGCGTGCGTACGTGTGTGTGTGATTTTATTTAGTAAGTTCAATGTAAGTGCATAATATAATTGTAAATACATTAAAAATACATGGATGACACAAGAAAGTGAAAACAATTACTCACACTTTAAGTTGCGTTTTTTTCTTAAAATAGTTTTTGAGGTCCTGCAACCTATACTCTGGTGAGACTTATATACCAAAAAACCAGAACCCAATTTTCACATCAGTTATCATTAAAGTTGAAATTTATCACACATTTCATTTATTTATGAATATTTAACAGGTTTTCACATTTTATGCTTTTATGATGCACTAAATGTGCCTGAACTATTTCCACAGTATTGTATATCATGATAAATATAAAAATCAATCAATATGGGAAGAAAAAAAAATCATGAATGTGTTTTTTGTCATATCAGACAACCCTACAGTACATCTAACCTTTTTGCACCCAGTTATGCACTCAGTTCATCACAAATACAAAGAACTTGGACATGCCCCAAAAGTATTGGGTTCCACTCTGCACCACCTGCTCTATGTCCACCTTTAAGATGGGGCCCATCATCTGCATATGTCTTTGTGTTGCTATTTATTGGGCAGTATACCTACAAAGAAATATTTTTATGAAGTTTGAGTTAACAATTGATCCCTTATTTGAATTAAATATCATTTTTTTTCAGGAGTGTGTAGAAAGTTCAGTTGGATTTTCTGTTGACATACCGATGAAGAAAAAAAAATGGCACGTTTATCAAAACATTTGCACAGCACTGTGTCCTCAGTTATTTGTTAATATTTTGTTGAGACCTCTTCATTTATTTTGATCTATTCATGTAATTGCACAATCTCCTTCAGATTGATGAAGTATGCAAACTCTGTTTTGGATTCCAAACTGAGAGGTGAGGATTTTATTTTATTTATTTTTAATTTATATGTGAATGGCTGTATGATGTTTAATATTCAGGCGAAATGTAAAATTATAATTGTTTTTTTTAAACAGACACAAATACAGTATTTCTTTTAGTTCATCGCCACAGCAGAACTTGGTTAAACTGTGATTCTTCTGACCAAATGTGTAACTTTATTTTCTGTGTGTTTGTGGTCCAGAGCTGGTGATGTTGGGTGTTGGTTTCCATCATGCAGGTGTCGATTTGTCAGATAGGAAATTGATAGAAGAGGCCTTCACACTGGGAGATCTGCCTGTCCTTTGTGAGAGTTCTTTCTGAATGCAGTTACATGCTGTGCTGTGTGTTGAATGAGTGTGTGACTATGTCTGTGTATTACTTGTAGCGTGTACTAAGCTTTGCCCTTGAGCCTTTTTTCATTTATTAACAACTACAGGTATAAACAAGATAGACAAGTGTTACAAGTGTAGTTGAATTGTGACCACTTTGTCTGAAAGACACTGTCAAGACTCATCTGAAGATTTATTGCCAGATGGTTATGTTACATTTTTAGTAAATACCTGTTTGAATGTAATGTATGAATACTGAATTGATGCATGTATACAGTGTTCTTAAGCAAATAGCAATATACACAATATTCAGGCCCATATTGAAAAATAGACATGCACTGATACATAGTTATGCTTGATGCCCAATAAATATATTTTGGATTGTCCAACGATTCTTCATAGAGACATTATACTGAAGGCATGGAGACATTGAGGGGACATCGGATCTTTGTCTTTCTATAAATAAAACTAATATTGGTCTGACACTGTACTGCTTTTTATCCCCCCGGTACAAAGTGCGTAGGGATATAGCGATCAGCATGCCTGTCTGTCCGTTCATCCGTTTTCGCTTGTTTGCATAATATTTAAAGAACTAGTTGACCTTTTTCATTTATATTTAGCATAAGGGTGTACTTGGGTAACCCCCGACACCAGTCGATTACAGTGACTTTGGGGTCAATTTCAAGGTCACAATGAAATATTCAAGGTATTGCCATTGTCACCCTTGTTAGTGTGAACTAGTTGTCTAATTTAATTCATATTTAGCGTAAACGTGTACTTGGGGGATCCCTGAAACATTGCATTGCTTATTTACGGGGGCCGGGGTGGATGTGTCATCTCCTGATGACTCTTATCTGATGTTGGTGATAGTGTAAGTTGACTAACTCATCGCTTATCGCTCATCTTCAACCACTTTTCCGGGTTCAGGTCGCAGGGGCAACAGCTCCAGCAGGGGACCCCAAACTTCCCTTTCCCGTGCCACATTGGCCACCTCTGATTGTGGGATCCCGAGGCATTCCCAGGCCAGTGTGGAGATATAATCTCTCCACCTAGTCCTGGGTCTTCCCAGGGGTCTCCTCCCAGATGGACGTGCCTGGAACACCTCCCTAGGGAGGCGCCCAGGAGGTGTCCTTACCAGATGCCCGAACCACCTCAGCTGGCTCCTTTCAACGCGAAGGAGCAGCGACTCCCCACAGATGACCGAACTTCTCACCCTATCTCTAAGGGAGACACCAGCCACCCTCCTGAGGAAGCCAATTTCAGCCGCTTGTACCCACGATCTAGTTCTTTCGGTCATGACCCAACCCTCATGACCATAGGTGAGAGTAGGAATGAAGATTGACCAGTAGATCGAGAGCTTGGCCTTTTGAGTCAGCGCCCTTATTGTCACAACAGTACGGTAGAGCGAATGCAATACTGCCCCTGCTGTGCCGATTCTCTGGCCAGTCTCACCCTCCATCGTCTCCTCACTCGTGAACAAGACCCCAAGGTTCTTGAACTCCTTCACTTGGGGCAAGAACGCATTCCCTACCCGGAGTAGGCAATCCATCGGTTTCCTGCTGAGACCCATGGCCTCAGATTTAGAGGTGCTGATCCTCATCCCCGCCGCTTCACACTCGGCTGCGAACTGATCCAGTGAGTGTTGGAGATCACCGGCCAGTGAAGCCAACAGGACCACATCATCTGCAAAAAGCAGTGATGAGACGCTGAGCCCACCAAACCGGAAACCCTCCTCCCCCTGACTACGCCTCGATATCCTTGACTTTCTAAATCTTTGTTTATTCATATGTATAAGAAATTTCAACCTACTCAAATGCAAAATTGTTAGAACTTTGGGCATGCTATTACAAATAAAAAATAAAATTGGAGTATATTGCAATTTTTGTTTGTTTTATCCTTGAATTATAGCTGTTGTATATCTGCATTCTGGTCTAATGTTCAATATCTTAGTTACCACCAGGACTCTGGCCATGGGGGTGAACTTGCCAGCTCATCTGGTGGTGATCAAATCCACCATGCAGTATGTTGCAGGCGCCTGTGAAGAGTACAGCGAGGCCGACATGCTCCAAATGATTGGACGAGCTGGAAGACCACAGGTAATTCTAGAATAATATTAGAATCACTTCTTCATTGCCTTTGGAGTATTTCTCATGATTCTCCTCATGCAGGACAAGGTTAATGCACTTTCACAAGACAAGATAATAACTTAGGCTTAGTGGTTTGCACTGTTGCTTCATAGCAAGTAGGTCCCAGGTTTGAATCTAACCTGGCCATTTTTGTGTGGAGTTTGCATGTTCTCCAGTTGTTTTTGTGGGTTCCCTCCATATGCTCCGGCTTCCTCCTATTTCCAAAGACAAGCAGGTTAGGTGGATTGGAAACTTTAAATTGAGTGTAGGTGTGGGTGACAGTGGAAGAGAGTTTCTGTCTATACTTGGCCCTGGGATAGACTGGCAGCCTGACCTAGTACACCCTATCTCTTACCCAGTGAACCCTGGGATAGGCTCCAGTAGAGTCCCTTTATACACAGAGTAGCGACAACTGAGAACATGGTGCCGTTTTGGGGCCAATTGTGCTGAACTACTGAATGAACCTTTTATGTTTTCAACATTTTTTATCAGTTAACCTAAATTCAGCAACACATCCAGGTACAGGTACTATCAAAAGAAATATAAAAATAGTTAAGCTATCAAATTTAGAATTTATCATGATTAATTAATTTAAAGCCTGATTTATGCTTCTGCAACTCTGTAACTTCATGTCATGATGTCGCTGTGCGTGACAGTTTTAACGGCCCCCTTCACACATAACACAATTGAAGCTGACTGGTGCACGAAGGAGGAATCGCATTCCACGTGAAAAATCTGAGCCGCCTCAAACGCCTCGTACAGCTGTCGCTGCAACCATTCGCGCCAAATGCACAGCAACCTGGCATTTTCAGCAAATAAATTAATAAATAAGATGGATTTACATGCAGATAACTTCACAGCGAACACTATTTTGGCCCCAAGATGGCACCACGAGTTACGTGATCGGTGTTTTTTCGGCTCGTCATGTTGGTACTCTCTGTATAAAGGAACTCTAGGCTCCAGTGCCCCCTTCCCCAAACACCTCCCCATCCCATCACATTTAACAGGTGTAAGCGTGTTTAGAAAAATTATGAACACTCTGATTTGTCACTGACATTGTGCAACTTTCACACAGTACACCACTAAAAGAGTAGAGTTGACTGTTTGCCGGTACAAAAGTACTGGAATAGGGAAGCCATTTTTGTAATTTAGCCTCTGTACATCACCACAATGGATGTGAAATCGCAACAGTTAACATGTTCTTGTAGTGTAGACTTTCAGCTGTCAGTCAGTGGGCTTAACAAAAATATGACGTTAACTATTTAGGAATTACAGGTATTTTCATATTTTCTCCAATCACAGCCACAGAAGTCTAACTCCTACAGAGTTGTCCTGGGTGTCTTGTACAGTCACTTAGATTTGAAGAACTGCCAACATCATACAGATTTACCACACAATACCATACAGTTACCATATTAAGTGATTTGGAAATATTCATGTATACATCTCCTGGCTTGTAGAAAGAAAAATAGCTGTAAAACTGTCTCTCGGCTGTTCCCGTTAGGGGTCGCCACAGTAGATCAATTGTTTCCATCTCACCCTGTCCTTTGTATCTTCCTCTGTCACACCAACCACCTGCATGTCATACTACCAACATTCAAAGTCCCCACTCTCATTTCCACCCTTCTAGTTTTCTTCTCCCGCTGTTTGTGGAAACGTTCTCCTCCTCTTCTTTGTCGTCTTCGCCCAGAAGTAGCCCAATTTCCACCGGCACCCTGTTGGGCAACACCACCGGTGGTGGATGTTGTTAACCCGGGCCGCGACCGATCCGGTATGGAAATTCGATTCTTAGTCTGCATATTTGGGTTGGCTTGTTTTACGCTGGATGCCCTTCCTGCCCCAACCCTCCTCATTTATCCAGGCTTGGGACCAGCACTCAGAATGTACTGGCTGCACACCCCATGTGGCTGAGTTAGCTATAAAACTGAGTAAATACAGTAAAATACCTCTATTTAGTGTGTTCCATTACTTATGGCCTGTGAAAATGCAGTGACTGTCTATAAAAGAAGCTGTAATTTATAAATAGTTGAAGTGATATTTTGTTAAATCGCTTGACTTAAAGCTGAGAGTCTACACTACAAGACCATGCTGATTGTTTCATTTTAAATCCACTGTGGTGGTGTACAGAGGCAAAATTACAAAAACCATCTCCCTGTTCCATTACTTATGGACCTGAATGTATGTGACCTTGACCTGAGGATCCTTCCATTTAAGATACTTTTTTCATTTGTTTTGTTTGTTTTAAAAATCAGCATCGCTTTATTAACAATAGTCATAATGTACATAATACAATCCTTAATATCTAGTCCAGTTCATCAAGCTGATCAAATGAGGTGCAGTATATGGAGCTGATATGGAAATAATAATTAAATAAGAAAATATTGTAAACAAAACATAGTAATGGGTAGGTTTGGCATGACAGTGAAGTCACTACTTACAACAATGCTGGAATAAATACACAGTGAGCTGCTTTAGTATGTTTTTTTAATTACTGAAATATTTTTTTTTCAAGTAAAACTCTGTATTTATGTCTTCCTCTAGTTTGATACATCAGCAACTGCAGTGATCATGACCAAGTCGCAAACCAAAGAAAAGTATATGACACTTATGAGTGGCATGGAAATCATTGAAAGCAGGTATTATAGATTTCTTTGTTTGTTGAGGTTTTTACTGAGCAGGTATTATTGATTTCTTTATTTGCCCCATTCTGTGAAACTCTTTGGGCTGTAACACATAGCACATAACACAAGTGCATTTGGGACCTTTCCAATTCCACTTGGTTACTCACAGGGTGGGTAATCTGAGAACAAAGGCACAGGGCACAAAGAGGTTTTATTTAGTCTTAAATAATAATGGGTTTATTTTGGGCATAACACAAATTACACCGATCAGACTGTCTTCTGTCATAGCCTTTAAGAGTCCTTTGCACTAGAATCTGGGGCATTGCTATTTAGACAGTGGACTCAGTAGGTGACAGCAGTAAGAGGTTTTCTGGCGAAATAATAAATCTATGTGCAAAGTTTCAAAGCATGTGAGCAGATCATTTAAGGGAACAGAATCCACCGCAGCTCTTTAAGAGGAATCTGGTGAACACCTCGTAACTGTAACAGCCCCCCCCCCCCCCCCCCCCCCCCCATCTCTGTCCACTCAGTTTCCAGATAGTCCCTTCTGTGGCCCAACCGGTACCAGGTTTTTTGTCATAGCCATGAAAATGGATTTGTACTGAATGACACATACTTGAAGAGGGGGAAAAACGTGCTCTGCAACAAGGAAAAAAAAGTGTTCCGCTGTTTTGACCACTTCATTTCGCATCAGTTTTATGTTCTGTTTTTAATCCGAACTGTAAACCTTCATCATTCATGTTTTGAGCCTGACTTTCATATTACCATGCAGATGCACTGTTGGTGCCCCACAATGCTGTCTCAGACAACACAAGTGTACAAATAAGCACACATCACCTAAATAATAGTGTATCTAGGTAACAAAACGTATCAGTATGTAGCACACTGGTAGTACACCAGCTTTATACCAAGAAAGTCCACAGTTCAAAGCCACCTGTGTGCCTGCTTTACATTTCACGCTATGGAGCATGTTTTATTTTCTAAAATACAAGCTGCTCACCATGAACCTGTAGATCAAAAATATCTAATACTGTCAGCCCTGCCTTAGTGCTCCGCTGTAGCAAACTCTGGGAGGAAGAAAAGCAAATGTAGAAAAATATGGTAAAACCCATAGGTATTAATATTGAGTTTTCCTTTTTAGTTTGCTTTTATTTCATTTTTAATGTTTGTTTCAAATTCAATTTCATTTTAGTTTGCGTAAAGAGGAGAAGTATGAGTGCTAATGTCCAGCCTTCTATATACAAGCAAAGTGTGTGCACGCAGTGTGAACCCAACTATTATAGTTCATGGGCCGAGCAGGTTTTGGTACCCCGTAAGCAGGGGCAGATCCAGAATTTTGTAAGGGGGAGAGGTGCTGGATTTACAAATGAGTAAAGCGTGACTAATTTAGAATTTTTAGGTGCCATTTCCTGCATTTTGGCGCATATTTTGCGACAAAATAAACTTTATAACCTAATGATAGCACGGTGGCTTAGTAGGTAGCACTGTTGCCTCACAGCAAGAAGGTCATGGGTTTGTTTCTGTGTGGAGTTTGCATGTTCTCCCCGTGTTTGCGTGGGTTTTCTCCGGGTACTCCGGTTTCTTTCCAGATTTAAAGACATGCAGGTTCGGTGAATTGGGAACTTTGTCTCCCTTGCAAAAGAGATCTTGATCTCAATGGGACTAACCAGGTAAAAAAAAAAAAGTTAAATTAAAAATTAAAACAAGTCATGCAATCCAATGGACATGGCATTGTTTGACCTTTACACAGTCAAAACTATTCCATTTATTAATCTTATTAGCTCGACCAATAATTTGCACCACTTTTTACCAAAATTGCAGCAACTTTAACTTTTGACCCCATCATACTCAAGACCATGTTTTTTTTTTTTTTTTTTTTATTAATTTGAACTTGTATTGTAGAATCTTGAATGTGATGCTAGGAGGTTATGACAAGTCACAGAGACTATTTAAAATGTCTGTGGCTAAAAAAGTGAATACCGTTGCTACACCTTGCTGACTTATGGTCTGGGATAATTGTATCTAACTGAGTCACTTGTTGCTGAGTAGATGGTTCAGAAACAGCATCCGGCTGTTACAGTTGGTACCAGAGGTAAGATGGGGTGAACTTCACTGTGCAGGTAAAACAGACACAAGAGGTGAGTTCCAAAAACATCAGGTGTTTATTGTCCAAACAGTGCTCAATTTCCACAAAAACAACAATAGGGAAAGTTCCAACAAAAATACATTCATAACCCACTTAGGGTGAGTCACGAACCGGAGTGGTGAGGGATCAAACCAAAAGTCAATCTTAAACCATACCATGGGTGTGGCAAAAAGCTGAAGCCAGGAACAAAGATGAGGATATGAAGTCAAAACTGATATACTCTTAACCCACGGGGAAGGTGGTAGGCATGCATGGGAAAATCAGGAGACGACACACAAGAGCCCTAACACACCATGTAATGGACCCACACAGAAGGACAAACGGAGGAGGTATAAATACACAGCCTAAATGGACCACAGATGTTGGTGTTAGGGACATGCACTAACAAAAGAAACCAGAAGAGGGCAGCACTAATCAAGATGTTAATGATGTGCACAAGCAAAAGAAACCACAAGAAGGCAGCCAACCACAAGCATCCACAGAAGACTGAAAATAAAGCATAACCAGAGACATAACCACAAGTGATAACTGATACGCTCTCCAATCTCAGAGGATACAAGCTGATAGAGCAAACTACCCACAAGAAACATTCCTTTTACAGATGGCATTCCAGGAACACGTCAGGGGTATAAATGCACATCAGACTTCCTACACGCAGACCAAACGACGCACATAAGGGTGCTGGACAGACACGCCCACCCAAGACGTGAGGGACAAAAGGCACCTACTGTAACGGGACCAACAAGACAAAGCATACGTGGGATTCCAGACATGACAGCAAACATCTACATTACGGGACTCACAGAACAGAGACAAACAAGGAACTCCAGCCACGACACGCAAGGCAACGGATATATGAACCAACACAGACACCTAACGCGAAGGGGCGTGGCCCAACACTGGCAAGCACCTGACCCACAATGGAGAAAACAAAGCCAAAGGAACCCAGAACAGAACTGACAGAGAGTAACAGGGCATGCCCACAACATTCAGCAGAGATTTTGATTTTTTTGGTCCATGAAAAGGGCGGGTAGCATGGGGGCCCACATTCCCCCAGATCTGCCACTGTTAAGGGTACTAAACAACACTTACAATCCAGTGTCAGGATACTATGACCTCCACAAACGTATGATAGTCATCCCAGGGCAGAGGTCAGTGAAGAGTTGCACAAGAGTTTAAAACATTTAAAAATGTCCGGCCATATTGAAAAATACATCACATTATTTGTCTGATGGTTGGGATTCCAAAAAGGTATAATTTGGATGGAGGTAGGGGGCTTAAACAGCAAAAATGGCAGCAAAGCTCAGTTTCAGTTTGTACAGGGGTAAAACGTTTCTCCAATTTTGACACAAAAGTGAGGCAAATTATTGGTTGAGCTATGTCACAATGTGATCAGATCCGGTCAAAATCAGCCAGATAAAGACATTTAAAGATGGACCGTATTGGTTAATTAAATCCTATTAAACCTGAGTCATCAAATAAGCATACAAGGCAGCTGCTGCTACATGACATCCCCCACAGGCCCACAGTGTTCATTTTAAAAGCACACTGCTCCAAATACACTAGTGCAACAAGTGATCAGTCTCCCTCTGTCTGATAAGTGTGGAGCGGCAAGAGGCGCTCACAGCTGACGTACTGAGAGTTTCAAAAACATATTTTACATCACTTTAAATACATATAAGTTCTGTTTCTGATGGATGCCACATGTGATATAGCCTTCCTCCTGGTCAGTCAGGTCATGATTCTACAAAAATAAACAAGTTTATCCTATTCCTTGTTGTCACGTTTTTATCCTGTTTACATGGGCATATCAAGACAGGTGAGTTAAAAGGGCCCTGTCTCCACTTGAGTTAAGGTCCACTTTTGAATATTGAACATAAGACTTTTTGCATATAATAATAATAATAATAATAATATATTATTATTATATATATATATTATTATATCTGGTGGTGAGCACCAGATATAATAATAATAATAATAATAATAATAATGAATATATTTTTTCAACGTCATTCAGTCAGTATTACTGAGTATCCTACTTTTACTGCTACAATTCCAAGTGGAATTTATGAGATTAAAAAACATCTGTTTACTTAATGAATTAAAATAAATACAAACATTAAGAAAGAGCTTGAGTTGAATGTTTCTTTTTTCTTGATGCATGATGCATTTTTCTTGTTAAAATGACAAGCATATACAATGGATTTACTTTAATATATTGGCACTTGCATTCTGCTCTGTGCACGTGTAATATTAAGGAAAATACAAGTACTACACCGGGACGCTGTATCAGCAGATATTTAATGACTGATTGAAATTGGGGGGGAAAAACCTGATCGTGACATCCCTTGTAGGGATTTAAAAAGGAATAATTTGCACCATGCATTTCATGTTTAGTTATCACGTTCATGTCATAGAATCTAATAGGTCAGTTTCAATCATTCATGAATGATTGAAACTCAGCACCTTGTTTGACCATTACTTTGGAGACCAGGCATTCACCTTGGTCAAAACCAGTTCATTCATTGATCTTGTTAGCTCAACCAATAATTTGTATCACTTTGTTACCAAAAGTAGAGCAACTATAACTTTTGACCCCTGGACCAATTGCCACCATTTTTGCTGTTTTTTTTTTTCTTCTGTTTTTACACCTTAACTCCAGAATATTCAGTCACAGATAGTTCAAACTATGCCTTTTTAAAATCCCTATGATCAGAGAAATGATGTGGTAAACCTTCCAATCTGATTGGAGCATTTTTAAATATTGACCCCTGTGTAGTCCTTTATGGATCCCTACCTGGCTATACCTGCCACCCTGGATGGCGACTGTATATTTTTGCGTAGACCAGGAGTATTGAGGCTGGATTGTAAGGGTCATTTAGTCCCCTTAAGTGACACCGATTAGGTCTAAATTGGGTGCCAGCTCATGGGTCCATCTGAGGGTTGCATGGAGTAAATAAGGCAAAACGTGTGCACTCGACTTTGGGCCATGTTTTTGTTGGTCTGTGGCCCGATCAAATTGTATTGCCACACAATAGCAGTACATCAACACTGCGTCTGAACACACAGCATTTTAAGACAGACATGCACGTGAGCATGTGGGTGTTAGAATTGTATATGATTGGAACCCGTCAGTGACGAGAAAACGTGTATGATAGCTCATGCAGTAACACTGTACCCTGTTCCTCCAGCTTACACAGACACCTGGTGGAACACCTAAATGCTGAAATTGTTCTTCAAACCATTAGTGATGTCAACATGGCTCTGGACTGGATACGGTCCACTTTCCTCTACATTAGGGCACTGAAGAACCCCGCCCACTATGGTCAGAGCTCACAGTACAAAAGCCACACTAAAATATTTCTTTCAGAGCTCACGTAAGAGCCTCTGTCTTTATGTACTGCTCATGTTACCTTCTGTGTGTAGTTGTATAGAGGAATGCAAACTCAACCGTGCCATGTCATCTGGTTCCGTTTTAGGATTCTCTGCTGACTTGGACAGATATGGAATTGAAGGAAAATTGCAAGGTGGGCCATGACGACTGTCCTCCATCTGAAATGTTAGAAGAAAGCACAAGATGCTTTTACTGTATATTTGTGTTCTGAACAACCTGCGTTTGGTTGATTTTTATGTAAAATGTTCCTCTTGTAGAGCTGTGTCTGAAGAACCTCAACTCACTGTCATCCATTGATCTGATCACCATGGATGAAGATATCAACATTAAAACAACAGGTAGTGAGGCAGTCAGAATGCCTATTTTGCTCGTATTTATTTTATTAAATGTACAATGTTTACATTGTGTATTGTCAATTGTGTGTTCCTTCCAGAGGCCGGCAGGTTGATGGCTAGATACTGTGTTGCTTTTGACACTATGAAACAGTTCAGCCAAGTGTCCGGCACAGAGAATCTCTCTGAACTAGTAGGTTAAAACCCCCGCTGACCTGCTTGGTTGGTTGTTTTAGGCTGAGAATAGTTTTCATTTGATTGTTGTATTCTCCACTGTTCAAATACAAAGTGGCTCTGTACAGATTGATCTGCTGTCAAAGAGCCGAGAGTTCAGCGACATTCAGTTGAGAGTGAATGAAAAGAGGACCTTAAACACCTTGAACAGGGATAAGAACAGGATCACCATCAGGTCAGATACCAGAACAAATATGTAGAAAGAGCAGTATCAAAATGAAAGTACTGTATTTTCTGGAGTATAATTCTCACCTTTTTTTCTGTTTCAGCTCTTCAGTTTGAGATTTTTGTGCATTGTTGTTTATTATTGGCATGTGTCCTTTTATTATTAGAGTTTATTTGGTTTAGTACTTTGATTCCTGTGAAAGTCCAATATAATAATCATTATAAAGTTATTATTATTCATGAATGTGATTTTTTGTTGTTGTTGTTGTTATTATTATTATTATTATTATTTTCTTTTGGCTTTTTTGGTATATACGTCACTCCGGAGTATAAGTCGCAGGACCTCCCAAACTAGTAAAAAAATAAAAATGTCACTTGTACTCCGGACAGTAGGGTAATTTTTTGAATCAGTGAGCTATTTCCTGTAGGTAGTTTGCACTGTTACTTAAAGAAGCAACATACATGATAGTGTGCATATATAGACCCTACGCTAACTGTAACCTTTAAATCTGACGCTCATTATTTGAAATGGAAGCACATTCCTGAACCATTCAGTAGGTGCCACTGTTCACCAGGTGGCAACACAGCATGTGATGCATTCCTTTTCATGCATGTTTGTTTTGAATCCTTTGAAAGATGGCTTTTTCAAAGGATTCAAAACGAACTCTGAATATAGACTGATGTGGCAGGAAACTGCCTGAGGATGTAGAATGGAAAGCATTCTGGGGAAACAAGGACTGGAAAGGGAGAGTATTATGGCACTGTTTGTTTTCCTCAAAGACTCTGGGTTAGGAAAAAAATTATTTATTTTTTGTTTTATTTTATTGTGCTTTGTTGTTGTTTAAGATAGGTGTGATACTTTGCTAAGTCCCTCTGCACATGCCTGTACAGTATGTGGCGATATGCACCTAATGTTACCCAAAAGAAAGAGGATTCAAAACATTTCAAAGTAAAGTTTTGAGTTAGCCATTGCTAATTTGCAGTACCAGCAAAAAGATTTGGCGCTATCCCCAGCCACACGTTCTATCTATTCTTTAGTTGTGATTTTACTTTCCCATTCTGGTGTCTATCTCATCTCATCGTCTGATGTTTGGATGTCATTCTATGCAGACTCTAGAAAACAGTGTCTGAAACACAGGTGTTTCAGAAGTTTCAAACATTTGCTGTGTTTTAAGCTAGCTAGCAGTCATTTGCAGTAATGATGAAATGACAAAATGTTTTTTGCAGCATACATAGTCACACATTCTGTCCATTCTTTAATTCCAGTTTTCTTGTTCTGTTGTACATTTCATCTTGAATTTATTCTTGTAAGGGGAATCATGATTCTGCCAATTCTGCAGCTAATATGAGGGGTGGAGTAGTCAAATGTATGGTATATTATACAGGCAAAGTCCTAACCATTACCAAAGCAGATAATTTTGGAATAGAAAGACATTAAGGTTCAAGTAGCAAAATTGTTGTAAATATAATCTTTGTCTGTGTTTTCAGATATCCTATTGAGGGCAAGATTAAAACCACTGAGATGAAAGTGAACTGGTACGTTTACTTGACATTGAAATGAGTAATTTTAAGTCTTGTGAATTTCTTGTGAAATAAATAATTCCATCCATCCATTTTCTGGATGGATGGAATTATTCTTCCGCTTTATCCGGAGTCGGGTTGCGGGGGCAGCAGCTCAAGCAAAGCTGCCCAGACCTCCCGATCCACACACACCTCCTCCAGCTCCTCCGGGGGAACCCCAAGGCGTTCCCAAGCCAGCCGAGAGATGTAGTCCCTCCAGCGTGTCCTGGGTCTTCCCCGGGGCCTCCTCCCAGTGGGACGTGCCCGGAACACCTCTCCAGCGAGGCGTCCAGGGGGCATCCGGAAAAGATGCCCGAGCCACCTCAGCTGACTCCTTTCGACGTGGAGGAGCAGCGGCTCGACTCCGAGCTCCTCCTGAGTGACCAAGCTCCTCACCCTATCTCTAAGGGAGCGCCCTGCCACCCTGCGGAGGAAACTCATCTTGGCTGCTTGTACTCGCAATCTCGTTCTTTCGGTCATGAGCCAAATCTCATGACCATAGGTGAGGATCGGAACGTAGATCGATCGGTAAATCGAGAGCTTTGACCCCCTACTCAGCTCTCTCTTCACCACGACGGTCCGATACAGCGACCGCATCACTGCAGATGCTGCACCGATCCGTCTATCAATCTCACGCTCCATCCGTCCCTCACTCGTGAACAAGACCCCAAGATACTTAAACTCCTCCACTTGAGGCAAGGACACTCCACCGACCTGAAGAGGGCAAAGCACCTTTTTCTGGTCGAGAACCATGGCCTTGGATTTGGAGGTGCTGGTTTTCATCCCGGACGCTTCACACTCCGCTGCAAACCGCCCCAGTGCACGATGAAGGTCCTGATTTGACGAAGCCAACAGAACCACATCGTCCGCAAACAGCAGAGACGAGATTCTGTGGTTCCCAAACCAGACCCCCTCTACACCCTGGCTGCGCCTAGAAATTCTGTCCATAAAAATAATGAACAGAACCGGTGACAAAGGGCAGCCCTGGCGGAGGTCAGCGTGCCCTGGAAACAGGTTTGACTTACTACCGGCAATGCGAACCAAGCTCCTGCTGCGGTCGTACAGGGACCGGATAGCCCTTAGCAAAGGACCCCGGACCCCGTACTCCCGGACCACTCCCCACAGGGTGCGCCGAGGGACACGGTCGAATGCCTCCAGATTTACAAAACACATGTGGACTGGTTGGGCAAACTCCCATGAACCCTCGAGCACCCGATGGAGCTTGTAGAGCTGGTCCAGTGTGCCGCGATCAGGACGAAAACCACACTGCTCCTCCTGAATCCGAGGTTCGACCATCGGTCGAATTCTCCTCTCCAGTACTCTGGAATAGACCTTACTGGGGAGGCTGAGGAGTGTGATCCCCCTATAGTTGGAACACACCCTCCGGTCCCCCTTCTTAAACAGAGGGACCACCACCCCAGTCTGCCAATCCAGAGGCACTGTCCCCGATCGCCACGCGATGTTGCAGATGCGTGTCAGCCAAGACAGCCCCACAACATCCAGAGACTTAAGGTACTCAGGACAGATTTCATCCACCCCAGGAGCCTTGCCACCGAGGAGCTTTCTAACCACCTCGGTGACTTTGGCCTGGGTAATGGATGAGTCCGCCTCCGAGTCCCCAGTCTCTGCTTCCTCTTCGGAAGACGTGACGATGGGATTGAGGAGATCCTCGAAGTACTCCTTCCACCGCCTGACAACATCCCCAGTCAGGGTCAACAGCTCCCCACCCGCACCATAAACAGTGCTGGTGGAGAGCTGCTTCCGCCTCCTGAGGCGTCGGACGGTTTGCCAGAATCTCTTCGAGGCTGGCCGATAGTCCTCCTCCACCTGTCAGCTGCCTCTGGGGGCCCACCTACCAACAAAGATAAGTAGGACTCCTTCTTCAGCTTGATGGCATCCCTTACTTCCGGTGTCCACCACCGGGTTCGGGGATTGCCGCCGCGACAGGCACCAGAGACCTTGCGACCACAGCTACGAGCAGCCGCATCGACAATGGAGGTGGAGAACATGGTCTACTCAGACTCCATGTCTCCAGCCTCCCCCAGGATCTGGGAGAAGCTCTCCCGGAGGTGGGAGTTGAAGACCTCGCTAACAGAGGGTTCCGCCAGTCGTTCCCAGCAGACCCTCACGATACGTTTGGCCTGCCAGGTCTTACCGGCTTCCTACCCTCCCAGTGGATCCAACTCACCACCAGGTGGTGATCAGTCGACAGCTCTGCCCCTCTCTTCAATCGAGTGTCCGAGACACATGGCCGAAGGTCAGATGATACGACTACAAAGTCGATCATCGACCTCCGGCTCAGGGTGTCCAGGGGCCACATGCACTTATGGACACCCTTGTGCTCGAACATGGTGTTCGTGATGGACAAACTGTGACTAGCACAGAAGTCCAACAACTGAACACCACTCGGGTTCAGATCGGGGAGGCCGTGCTTCCCGATCACCCCCCTCCAGGTATGAAATAAATAATTTTTCGTTGAATCTGTACTGTACATGTTGTTGGTTTACTGCTTTGTCTTTAGCTTAATTCAGGCTCAGTTGGGTTCTATCTCAATTCAAGACTTTGGACTTACTCAGGACACTGTGAAAATCTTCAGGAATGGAATGCGCATCAGCAAGTGTACGTAGTGTCAGTTACCACAAAACAGCTTTCTGAATGCAAATATAATATTTGTTAAAGTTATATTAATGTTGGATGTTGGATGGTTTTTCATGGTGAATTTTGTAGCATTGATTGTGTTTTGATCACATTTAGGCCTGTCGGAGTATCTCAGTCAACGATCCAAGGCCGTTTTTTTCTGCTCTGCTCAATTCCTTGGTCCTGGCCAAGTGCTTCAAAGCCAAGCTTTGGGAAAACTCACCCTATGTTTCTAAACAGATTGAGAAGATTGGTATGTTCTGTGCTACGTTAGTCTGTTATATGTAAAATACTGTAGGACTGTTTGAATAATGTCAACATAGACGAAGACCACATCATTTTAGTTATGGTTCCAGTGTTTCTTTCTGTTAGACATACCGATGCATGGTGAATTAATCATTAAATCAGTTATTTTAATTGGATGGAGGTTCAGATGAAATATAAATGGGTTGATTGAATCACTCTGTGTTTCAGGCCTGAGTATGTCAACTGCCATAGTGAACGCTGGACTCAGCACTTTCAGCAAAATAGAGCAAACCAACCCCAGAGAACTAGAGCTGGTCAGTCTCTGCATGGTTGAACACAAGAGCATTTGTGTACAACACTAGCTTTGATGTTTTATTTCAATCATTCATTCATGTTGGTGAATTGAAAACACTGGTTATCAAGTCTACCATGTTTTTTTTTTTTATTGGCCCTCTTAAATATTTATTAAGAATGATCACCTCCAGTCACAGCAGCTTTTTATTGCTGGAAGAACTTTGTTAAACTCCACTATTTCCCTTGACGTTATAATTGACGTATACGTAATTGTATTTGTTCACTCTTGGTTCCTTAAGTTGCTGTAGTTAGTTTAGTTCTGTTTATCACATTTTTTGTTTTATGCTTTGGTCACAGGTTTTGGTTATTATTTACCTTCAAGTGTTTCCTGTCTGGTTATGTTCCTTTAGTTATTTCTTGCATTCTCTGTTTATCATTTATTTTGTGTTGCTTTATTATGCTTTAGTCACAGGTTTTGGTTAGTATTTATCTTTAGTGTTTTCATCCAGTTGTGTTCCTTTTAGTATTTATTGCATTTTCTGTTTATCATTTATTTTGTGTTGTCTGGTCACTGGTTTTAGTTTATGTTATTTATTTTCTGCTCATCAGTTGTTGCATTTATTCTTATACTTTGATCTGGGTCAGTCCGGTTCATGTTTCTATTATAATCTTGGAACCTCTTGTTTCCCACTATGTTGATTAGTCACATCATTTCCCAGTTTTCCCCCTTTTTGTTTTGTTCACATTAATTATTGTCTGTTGACATGACATTTCTTCACCGTTGGTTTTTTTCTGTCAATTATTATCTTGCCCCAGTTTGCTTTGTTTTTGGTCTCACTGCACTCTTTTGCACTTACCTTTGTCTTCCCTGGCCATGCCTCCTTCCACAACCTTCACTAACACCTGCGTCTTGTTCCACTAATTACACCACCAGTTATTTAGGCCCTCACAGTCTCACAGTCCCTCGCCTGATTGTTGAATGTATTTCACTTTCCAGCCCTCACGTCCTGTCTTGATCAGCCTGCTGGTATTTGACCTTGTTTTGCCCTCAACCTCATACTTGTCTTTGCCTCTGAATACCACCACGCCGTATTTTTTGACCCCGGCCTGTTTTTTTGGACCAAGCCTCAGCCTCACGTCTGTCTGTACCTTTGCTTTTGCTGCTGGACCACCTGTGTACCAGTTAAACCTAATTCTAACCGCACCTGCTGTGAGAGTTTGCATTTGTGTCCACCCGGTTTGTGCCACGCCCTGATAGCACCAATGGGCCTCAGGGCCTGTGAAGGGTTTACTTCATATATTTCATCAGTAATGCATGTGTAACTGCAGCACAGTGGCAAAAAGGGTTTGAGCACTTGCTTCCAAAACACAAATAGGGAGTTCCAGGGCACTGGTGCCCCATTCTGTCATTATGTCCACCAGGATGTAATAAAATCATCAGCGTTTATTTATTTGCCTGTCTGTCTGTCTGTCTGTTAGCAGGATTTCTTCAAAACTATTCCATGGATTTTGATGAAACTTTCATCACGGATAAATATTAGGCCATTGAAGACTCCATTATATTTTGGAGGTGATCTGGATTCTGGATCAAGATTTCACTTTATATAGGCTTTTACGGGTTATATCAAAACTACTTCACGGATTCTCACCAGATTTGCACCACAGATAGATATTAGCCCATGGAAGACTCCACTGTATTTTGGATGTGATCCAGATTCTGGATCAGGATTTCAATTTGTATGCTTCACTTTGTTGAATTTTGAGGATTACATCAAACCTACTTCATAGATTTTCACCAAATTTTCACCACACATTGGCATTAGGCCTTGGAAGACCATTAAATTTTGGAGGTGATCCGGATTCTGATCAGGATTTCACTTTGTAGACTTTTAAGGATTACGTCAGATGGTTCACAGCCCGGGCACAGCCTGTTCTCACTGCTGCCCTCAGGAAAGAAGTACCAGTCCATCAAGGCCCGCACATCCAGACTCAGCAACATGTTCTACCCAAGTGCAATACGAGTATTGAATGCACATTAGCCTTCAGTCTGCACCATTCATTGCATTTATTTTTTATAAAGGTGAATGCAATGAATAGCACAGACTTCTATTTATATACACCTACTGGCTCCCTTGTAAATATATGTATATATTCTTATTTGTCTTTTTATATTTATATTTTTATATTTACTTTTACACCTTTGCTCTACGGGAATTGTCTTTTAATTTAGTTGTACCTTGTGTATAATGACAATAAAAAGCAATCTATTCTATTCTATTCTGTTCTATTCTATTCTGAAACTACTTCATAGATACGACATCACGATGTAAAACCAATATCAGGAAGACACTAGTTGTTTCATCTTGTGAATTAACTATCAGATTGCAACATCTTGATGAGTTGGACCATTCTGAATCAGTATGCAGTTATTGCATTGTGTTGTGGAATTCGGATCCAGTTAAAATCCGAGTCATGATGTCAATCACGTATGTTCTATTTTGAGTCCTCGTCAACCCTTGGTGGACTTCAAAAATCTTGGATTGCTTGGATTGCTCTTGTTTCCAACTTTTGTATTTATTTATTTATTTATTTTTATTCTTTTTACTTTTTATTCACTGTTATTAACTGTTTATGTCTTGTTCTGTATCTCTGTATGGGTCATGGTTTCTGAGAAGTCCAAGACAAAGTTCCCCACGGGGACATTAAAGTATCTATATATAGATCGATAGATCGATAGATCGATAGATAGATAGATCGATAGATAGATAGATAGATAGATAGATAGATAGATAGATAGATAGATAGATAGATAGCTACATCAGGAACAGAATCCAGAGTAAGACTTATGCCAAATCAGCATAGATCCACACCAGATCTGCTGTAGTGACCCTGATTAAAAATGGGACCCACCAAAAGAAAGACTGATGAATAGTGAATGTGTAATAACCCATTGTGCTAACAGTAAAATACATCTCTTTGGCTTCTCTCTTGTTTTCGCTAGGGGTCGCTACAGCAGATCTGCAGTGTATCCGCATGTTGATTTGGTACACGTTGTATGTCAGTTGTCCTTCCTGACACAATGCCACATTACATGGAAATTGAGAGGGTGACTAGAACTGGGAACCTTCTGCACTGAAAACAAGCACACTTAATCATTTGGCCACCACTCCTGCCTCACTGTGCTCACCGTAAAGATGTTTAATTTTATGTTAATGGAATGTTCCTGTATTTTTGAGATAGTATTTTGAGAACAGCTGTTTCTAACATTTGCTCACAACAGCACTATTTCCTTTCGGCAGATTCTTAACAGACATCCACCATTTGGAAACCAAATCAGAGAATCTGTTATACACCTCCCAAAGTATGAAGTTACTCTGGAGCAGGTAAAACGAGCTTCACAAATTCATCAAAGTGGGACCTTGAAACTGATTATTTACTTTTTTTTTTTTTGTATATACTGCACTTGATAAAGCCTTGTGTAAAGTTGCTGCTGTGTTTTGTAGCTTCCGAGGTATAGTTGTGCTGCTGCAGAGATTGTGGTGAAGGTTACCCTGAAGAACCAAGCACAGCTGCTGTCCCAGGAGAACAGCTCCCGACCACCACTATGTGACGCTAATCATCGAGACTCTGACAACACCGTTGTCTTCTTGCAGAAACTCTCGTGAGAGAATTGAAAAAATGTTTCTGTATTTTCATTTGTGGGCTTTGTTTCACTTCACCCTCTTTATCTTTCCAAATCAGGAAGCAAACCCCTCTGTACTTGGTAGAAGGTGTTGAGCTGAGAATCATTTGGGTGATTTCAACAGGGATCCTTTGTTTTGCAGAGACTCTGTGCTGTTGAAGTGTGGGCAGCTGGTCAAAGAAGCTCGAGGTTGCAAGGCCTTGACAGGAGAGGAGATCAGTGTCAATCTCATCAGTTCAGAATACGGTAAAACAACCAACTAATTAAATGGTGTTATAATGTTTGGAGAAGCCCCAGGCAGAACACAGAACACACGCAGTACAGTAAGAGAATGACTGGTGAGGATTGAGAGCTGAGGCACGCTTACAGGAGCCAGTGAGCAGGAAGCCTGTACACAGAAAAGAGGTTACTCCTCTTCACCAAATGTGCAGTCTAATGGGTTGTTTCTCTGTCAAACACTGACAATCCTCTTCTCTGCAATTTGGACTTAGTAACACGAAGGTCGGCAAGCTGGCTGTGGCAGTCATCAAACAAGCTGGGTCATAAATAGGAACTCCAAATACCTGACAGACAAAATCCTTGAGTGATAAGGAAAAAAACTCACTCAGGATAACAGGGTCAAAGGCAGGCAGCAGGCAGGAGAATACTAAACAGTAGCGATGTTATGCTCGAAGCAGACGGCTCAACACTGTATCGATCTTTCAAACAGTCCATGGTCCAAACAGGTTTTCAATACTACTTAAGGTGACCAAACGACACCTACAGTAGAATCCAGCCTCAGTGTCCCATGGCCTACACAGAAATACATGATAGCAATCCCAGGGTGGTAGGTGTAGCCAGGTGGGGGTCAATGAAGAGTTACATAGAGGTCCACATTTAAAAATGCTTCAGTAACGTTGAAAACTATATCACATTATTTGTCTGATCATAACATTTCCAAAAAAGTATAGTTTGGACTATCTATGATGGAATGTTCTGCAGTTATGGGGTAAAAACAGCAAAAATGGTGACAAAGGTCAGTTTCAGTTTGTACAGGGGTCAAAAGTTAAAGATGCTCCAATTTCAGTAAAAAATTATGGAAAGTATTGTTTGGGTTAATAGGGTTCTAATACGGAATAGTTTGCACCATCTGTCATGCTTAGTTATCACGTTACAAGGTAACATATACCACCTGTCATAGAATCCAATGGACATCGGCCTTGTTTAACCTTTACTTTGTAGACCAAACATTCAAACACAGTCAAACCTCCAAGACAGGAGAAAGAAATGAGTTATTTAGCATTTTTGTTTGTTGTTTATTTTCTTTAGTTTTTTTACAGTATTTCCATGTTTTTGGTTTCCTGCAGTGGGACTGGACATCCAGCAGAAGTTCAATGTGTACTATTCTGGAGCCAGGAGCTTTGGGACTGATATTCCATATAAATGTAACATATGATCGAAGTGCACAGAAGCACCAGCATGCTGCACTGATGCAAACAGCCCCTCCCACAAGATTGCATCACAGCATCTGCTGCAGATCAAGGCACAATAGATAAGTGATGATTTTACAATATCAATGTCTTTACATTGACATTAATGTGTCTGTGTTTTTATTTATTCAAATGAAGGCACTTCCACAATCCGATTTAGGCAGTAAAAGACAGTGCAACCACTTCTGCAAGAATAAGGAGCTGTGTGGCCACGAGTGCTGTGAGTACAATAAACATGTATATTTATGAGTGTCAATTCTTCATGACTAAAGGTTCCTTCTTCCTGTTACTGTTGTTGAATTAGCATGGATGTGCAATATTTATGTTTCTTAAGGTAAAGTCGGTGTAGCTCTGGTGCTGGAAGAGACCAACAAATGAAATCTAGTTTCTCCTCCTACTTGAAAGACCTGACGGAGCAGGTGTGACATGTTACAGTCAAACTCCTGTCAACGGCTCAAGGTAAAGAGAAAAATTAGACTTTTTACAGCCCAATACCATACTGTAACTCTTAGCAGAGCAGCGACTTTCAATCATTCAGGTCTCAAAGAAAAATGGGGCTGTATTGGAAGCAAATGTCAGAAAACACATTCAGTGGACCACCCCACACCGGAGTATACTGTGTCTGATCTGAAATATCTTGTGTAATAAACTTATTTTCATCTCCAACAGATGAAAATGATTGAGGAGTCAGCACCCATCAACAATGCAGGAGTTTGCTTATAAGCCCAAAGAAAGAATACCTACTCTGACCAGGTAAACACAGACACACTGACAGGGGTTATACTAAAATACGAAATGGAGCGAAATGGGGTGAATGGGGACTGATATTCACGAAAATGGGGGTAAAGGTAACGAATGGAGCAGAGTGAACCAGACTGACTCCAAATAAGTACTTTTATTTAATTGTTTGGCTTTTATTTGTGAGATGCACTCAGTACATGTAGTAGGGGCAGGTACGCCATCTGGTTTCAAGAGAAGAAATTCAGTCAGTGGATCAGTCTGCTAAGGGTTTGTAATGTTTACCCCATTTCGTATTATCAGTCCCCATTTTGCAAAAAAATTAAATAAAAATACTTAATTGAATCATATTTGGAGTCAGTCTGCTCTGTTTTGTTACATTTTATCCCATTTTGTGATTATCAGGCTCCATTTGCCCCATTTTGTATTTTTTATAGCCGCACTGACAGTAGTGATTTATTATTGTACAGTACAGGAAGTACCTGCATTACTGCTGCAAATAAGAGACAAAATATCAGAGTACATAAAATTTGTGAAAAATAATATACTGTATTTTTCAGAGTATAAGTCACACCTGTTAAAAATGCCTCTTAAAGAGGAATAGATCCTGTATATAAGTTACACTTGAGCATAAGTATTGTCAGCTCTTTGATTCGGGATTTTTGTGCATCGTTGAAGTGTAATTTTCATTATTGAGATTTATTCTTTTATTATAAGAGACTATTTTGTTTAGTGCTTTGATTCCTGGGAAAGTCCTATATACTCATAGTTATTCTTATTAACAATGAATGTGTGATATTTCAGTATATAAGTCACACTGGAGTAAGTTACAGGACCTCCAAAACTAGTAAAAAAAAAAAGAAAAGAAAGAAAGACGTACTCCAGAAAATATCGTGGTCAGATTTGATGGAAAGCAGTGGCCTGATTAATTATATTGTTCTGTTTTACTTAATTTGAAGTTTTGGAGAAAATAAATGTGAAGCACCAGTGATCGGTCATACTGAGACTGTGGATCTGACAGCAGAAGGTGGTGCAAAACCACTGGACATGTACTGTGGTAAGCAAATGTTCATCCATTCATGGCTATAAACAGTCACCATATCTGTGAAAGTGTTCCTCGTACCCACTCAGTCTGAGTTTGTGAGATTATGACGACTGCGAGGAAAATATGAACCCATTAGTCAAAACTAAAAGGACAGTGTTTCTTCAGCAGTCAGAGTGCTTTACAATGATACCTCACATACACACACACAAACCAATGTCAGCATGCTGCCATGCAAGGTGCTCAGCTGCACACTGAAAGCAACTTGGGCATTAAGGACCTTGCCCAGTGGACCTTAGTGATTTTCCAGTCTGACTGGATCTTGAACAGAGGATCCTCTGGTCACGCGACACTTTAACCCAGAGGTTTCAAACTGATTCTAGAAAGGGCTGATTCCATCTGCTCAAAAGATGTTAATCAGTGAAATCACCTGGAGTGGGTGGTTGCAAAGAAAACCTGCACCCTCTCTGTGATTTCTAGAATCAGTTTGAGACCTCTGCTTTAACCTCTAGAACAGGGATCTTCAACTCCAGTCCTCGAGGACCGGTGTCCTGAAACTTTAGATGTGTCACTTCAACACACCTGAGGTCAATTAATGAGGTCAATTAATGAGGTCATTTGCGGCACTCTGGAGAACTTGACTGCATACTGAGGATTTCCAGAAATACTTCTTTCAATGGCAGACCCTCTGGGAGGTGTGTGTGTGTGTGTGTGTGTGTGGTGTGTGTGTGGTGTGTGTGTGTGGTGTGTGTGGGTGTGTGTGTGTGTGTGTGTGTGTGGTGTGTGTGTGTGTGTGTGTGTGTGTGTGACAGTAGGGAGTCTGAGGAATTCTGTTTGGCCAGAAAAGCCTGAATCAGCTGATCAGAATGAGTAGCTGTGGGACTTCCAGACATAGTTGCTTCTCCACAGTCACCTGCTTTGCCAAATTTCGCTGACACTTTCACGTGCCCAAATCGTCTGTAAAATGGTACCGTGTTAATGCCCAACATCCTCCACAAGTTCTTGTATGTGGCATGGTTGTCTGACCAAACCCCCCCCCCCCCCCCCCCCCCCCCCCCCCCCCCCCCCCCCCCCCCCCCCCCCCCCCCCCCCATCTCTGTCCACTCAGTTTCCAGATAGTCCCTTCTGTGGCCCAACCGGTACCAGGTTTTTTGTCATAGCCATGAAAATGGATTTGTACTGAATGACACATACTTGAAGAGGGGGAAAAACGTGCTCTGCAACAAGGAAAAAAAAGTGTTCCGCTGTTTTGACCACTTCATTTCGCATCAGTTTTATGTTCTGTTTTTAATCCGAACTGTAAACCTTCATCATTCATGTTTTGAGCCTGACTTTCATATTACCATGCAGATGCACTGTTGGTGCCCCACAATGCTGTCTCAGACAACACAAGTGTACAAATAAGCACACATCACCTAAATAATAGTGTATCTAGGTAACAAAACGTATCAGTATGTAGCACACTGGTAGTACACCAGCTTTATACCAAGAAAGTCCACAGTTCAAAGCCACCTGTGTGCCTGCTTTACATTTCACGCTATGGAGCATGTTTTATTTTCTAAAATACAAGCTGCTCACCATGAACCTGTAGATCAAAATATCTAATACTGTCAGCCCTGCCTTAGTGCTCCGCTGTAGCAAACTCTGGGAGGAAGAAAAGCAAATGTAGAAAAATATGGTAAAACCCATAGGTATTAATATTGAGTTTTCCTTTTTAGTTTGCTTTTATTTCATTTTAATGTTTGTTTCAAATTCAATTTCATTTTAGTTTGCGTAAAGAGGAGAAGTATGAGTGCTAATGTCCAGCCTTCTATATACAAGCAAAGTGTGTGCACGCAGTGTGAACCCAACTAATAGTTCATGGGCCGAGCAGGTTTTGGTACCCGTAAGCAGGGGCAGATCCAGAATTTTGTAAGGGGGAGAGGTGCTGGATTTACAAATGAGTAAAGCGTGACTAATTTAGAATTTTTAGGTGCCATTTCCTGCATTTTGGCGCATATTTTGCGACAAAATAAACTTTATAACCTAATGATAGCACGGTGGCTTAGTAGGTAGCACTGTTGCCTCACAGCAAGAAGGTCATGGGTTTGTTCTGTGTGGAGTTTGCATGTTCTCCCCGTGTTTGCGTGGGTTTCTCCGGGTGCTCCGGTTTCTTTCCAGATTTAAAGACATGCAGGTTCGGTGAATTGGGAACTTTGTCTCCCTTGCAAAAGAGATCTTGATCTCAATGGGACTAACCAGGTAAAAAAAAAAAGTTAAATTAAAAATTAAAACAAGTCATGCAATCCAATGGACATGGCATTGTTTGACCTTTACACAGTCAAAACTATTCCATTTATTAATCTTATTAGCTCGACCAATAATTTGCACCACTTTTTACCAAAATTGCAGCAACTTTAACTTTTGACCCCATCATACTCAAGACCATGTTTTTTTTTTTTTTTTTTTATTAATTTGAACTTGTATTGTAGAATCTTGAATGTGATGCTAGGAGGTTATGACAAGTCACAGAGACTATTTAAAATGTCTGTGGCTAAAAAAGTGAATACCGTTGCTACACCTTGCTGACTTATGGTCTGGGATAATTGTATCTAACTGAGTCACTTGTTGCTGAGTAGATGGTTCAGAAACAGCATCCGGCTGTTACAGTTGGTACCAGAGGTAAGATGGGGTGAACTTCACTGTGCAGGTAAAACAGACACAAGAGGTGAGTTCCAAAAACATCAGGTGTTATTGTCCAAACAGTGCTCAATTTCCACAAAAACAACAATAGGGAAAGTTCCAACAAAAATACATTCATAACCCACTTAGGGTGAGTCACGAACCGGAGTGGTGAGGGATCAAACCAAAAGTCAATCTTAAACCATACCATGGGTGTGGCAAAAAGCTGAAGCCAGGAACAAAGATGAGGATATGAAGTCAAAACTGATATACTCTTAACCCACGGGGAAGGTGGTAGGCATGCATGGGAAAATCAGGAGACGACACACAAGAGCCCTAACACACCATGTAATGGACCCACACAGAAGGACAAACGGAGGAGGTATAAATACACAGCCTAAATGGACCACAGATGTTGGTGTTAGGGACATGCACTAACAAAAGAAACCAGAAGAGGGCAGCACTAATCAAGATGTTAATGATGTGCACAAGCAAAAAAACCACAAGAAGGCAGCCAACCACAAGCATCCACAGAAGACTGAAAATAAAGCATAACCAGAGACATAACCACAAGTGATAACTGATACGCTCTCCAATCTCAGAGGATACAAGCTGATAGAGCAAACTACCCACAAGAAACATTCCTTTTACAGATGGCATTCCAGGAACACGTCAGGGGTATAAATGCACATCAGACTTCCTACACGCAGACCAAACGACGCACATAAGGGTGCTGGACAGACACGCCCACCCAAGACGTGAGGGACAAAAGGCACCTACTGTAACGGGACCAACAAGACAAAGCATACGTGGGATTCCAGACATGACAGCAAACATCTACATTACGGGACTCACAGAACAGAGACAAACAAGGAACTCCAGCCACGACACGCAAGGCAACGGATATATGAACCAACACAGACACCTAACGCGAAGGGGCGTGGCCCAACACTGGCAAGCACCTGACCCACAATGGAGAAAACAAAGCCAAAGGAACCCAGAACAGAACTGACAGAGAGTAACAGGGCATGCCCACAACATTCAGCAGAGATTTTGATTTTTTTGGTCCATGAAAAGGGCGGGTAGCATGGGGGCCCACATTCCCCCAGATCTGCCACTGTTAAGGGTACTAAACAACACTTACAATCCAGTGTCAGGATACTATGACCTCCACAAACGTATGATAGTCATCCCAGGGCAGAGGTCAGTGAAGAGTTGCACAAGAGTTTAAAACATTTAAAAATGTCCGGCCATATTGAAAAATACATCACATTATTTGTCTGATGGTTGGGATTCCAAAAAGGTATAATTGGATGGAGGTAGGGGGGCTTAAACAGCAAAATGGCAGCAAAGCTCAGTTTCAGTTTGTACAGGGGTAAAACGTTTCTCCAATTTTGACACAAAAGTGAGGCAAATTATTGGTTGAGCTATGTCACAATGTGATCAGATCCGGTCAAAATCAGCCAGATAAAGACATTTAAAGATGGACCGTATTGGTTAATTAAATCCTATTAAACCTGAGTCATCAAATAAGCATACAAGGCAGCTGCTGCTACATGACATCCCCCACAGGCCCACAGTGTTCATTTTAAAAGCACACTGCTCCAAATACACTAGTGCAACAAGTGATCAGTCTCCCTCTGTCTGATAAGTGTGGAGCGGCAAGAGGCGCTCACAGCTGACGTACTGAGAGTTTCAAAAACATATTTTACATCACTTTAAATACATATAAGTTCTGTTTCTGATGGATGCCACATGTGATATAGCCTTCCTCCTGGTCAGTCAGGTCGATTCTACAAAAATAAACAAGTTTATCCTATTCCTTGTTGTCACGTTTTTATCCTGTTTACATGGGCATATCAAGACAGGTGAGTTAAAAGGGCCCTGTCTCCACTTGAGTTAAGGTCCACTTTTGAATATTGAACATAAGACTTTTTGCATATAATAATAATAATAAATAATAATTATTATTATTATATATATATATTATATCTGGTGGTGAGCACCAGATATATAATAATAATAATAATAATAATATGATATATTTTTTCAACGTCATTCAGTCAGTATTACTGAGTATCCTACTTTTACTGCTACAATTCCAAGTGGAATTTATGAGATTAAAAAACATCTGTTTACTTAATG
Source organism: Thalassophryne amazonica (assembly GCF_902500255.1). Taxonomy (NCBI): domain Eukaryota; kingdom Metazoa; phylum Chordata; class Actinopteri; order Batrachoidiformes; family Batrachoididae; genus Thalassophryne; species Thalassophryne amazonica. The sequence goes on along the minus strand of NC_047114.1, from coordinate 29,853,904 downwards.
AATTAAAATAAATACAAACATTAAGAAAGAGCTTGAGTTGAATGTTTTTTTTCTTGATGCATGATGCATTTTTCTTGTTAAAATGACAGCATATACAATGGATTTACTTTAATATATTGGCACTTGCATTCTGCTCTGTGCACGTGTAATATTAAGGAAAATACAAGTACTACACCGGGACGCTGTATCAGCAGATATTTAATGACTGATTGAAATTGGGGGGGAAAAACCTGATCGTGACATCCCTTGTAGGGATTTAAAAAGGAATAATTTGCACCATGCATTTCATGTTTAGTTATCACGTTCATGTCATAGAATCTAATAGGTCAGTTTCAATCATTCATGAATGATTGAAACTCAGCACCTTGTTTGACCATTACTTTGGAGACCAGGCATTCACCTTGGTCAAAACCAGTTCATTCATTGATCTTGTTAGCTCAACCAATAATTTGTATCACTTTGTTACCAAAAGTAGAGCAACTATAACTTTTGACCCCTGGACCAATTGCCACCATTTTTGCTGTTTTTTTTTTTCTTCTGTTTTTACACCTTAACTCCAGAATATTCAGTCACAGATAGTTCAAACTATGCCTTTTTAAAATCCCTATGATCAGAGAAATGATGTGGTAAACCTTCCAATCTGATTGGAGCATTTTTAAATATTGACCCCTGTGTAGTCCTTTATGGATCCCTACCTGGCTATACCTGCCACCCTGGATGGCGACTGTATATTTTTGCGTAGACCAGGAGTATTGAGGCTGGATTGTAAGGGTCATTTAGTCCCCTTAAGTGACACCGATTAGGTCTAAATTGGGTGCCAGCTCATGGGTCCATCTGAGGGTTGCATGGAGTAAATAAGGCAAAACGTGTGCACTCGACTTTGGGCCATGTTTTTGTTGGTCTGTGGCCCGATCAAATTGTATTGCCACACAATAGCAGTACATCAACACTGCGTCTGAACACACAGCATTTTAAGACAGACATGCACGTGAGCATGTGGGTGTTAGAATTGTATATGATTGGAACCCGTCAGTGACGAGAAAACGTGTATGATAGCTCATGAAGTAACACTGTACCCTGTTCCTCCAGCTTACACAGACACCTGGTGGAACACCTAAATGCTGAAATTGTTCTTCAAACCATTAGTGATGTCAACATGGCTCTGGACTGGATACGGTCCACTTTCCTCTACATTAGGGCACTGAAGAACCCCGCCCACTATGGTCAGAGCTCACAGTACAAAAGCCACACTAAAATATTTCTTTCAGAGCTCACGTAAGAGCCTCTGTCTTTATGTACTGCTCATGTTACCTTCTGTGTGTAGTTGTATAGAGGAATGCAAACTCAACCGTGCCATGTCATCTGGTTCCGTTTTAGGATTCTCTGCTGACTTGGACAGATATGGAATTGAAGGAAAATTGCAAGGTGGGCCATGACGACTGTCCTCCATCTGAAATGTTAGAAGAAAGCACAAGATGCTTTTACTGTATATTTGTGTTCTGAACAACCTGCGTTTGGTTGATTTTTATGTAAAATGTTCCTCTTGTAGAGCTGTGTCTGAAGAACCTCAACTCACTGTCATCCATTGATCTGATCACCATGGATGAAGATATCAACATTAAAACAACAGGTAGTGAGGCAGTCAGAATGCCTATTTTGCTCGTATTTATTTTATTAAATGTACAATGTTTACATTGTGTATTGTCAATTGTGTGTTCCTTCCAGAGGCCGGCAGGTTTGATGGCTAGATACTGTGTTGCTTTTGACACTATGAAACAGTTCAGCCAAGTGTCCGGCACAGAGAATCTCTCTGAACTAGTAGGTTAAAACCCCCGCTGACCTGCTTGGTTTGGTTGTTTTAGGGCTGAGAATAGTTTTCATTTGATTGTTGTATTCTCCACTGTTCAAATACAAAGTGGCTCTGTACAGATTGATCTGCTGTCAAAGAGCCGAGAGTTCAGCGACATTCAGTTGAGAGTGAATGAAAAGAGGACCTTAAACACCTTGAACAGGGATAAGAACAGGATCACCATCAGGTCAGATACCAGAACAAATATGTAGAAAGAGCAGTATCAAAATGAAAGTACTGTATTTTCTGGAGTATAATTCTCACCTTTTTTTCTGTTTCAGCTCTTCAGTTTGAGATTTTTGTGCATTGTTGTTTATTATTGGCATGTGTCCTTTTATTATTAGAGTTTATTTGGTTTAGTACTTTGATTCCTGTGAAAGTCCAATATAATAATCATTATAAAGTTATTATTATTCATGAATGTGATTTTTTGTTGTTGTTGTTGTTATTATTATTATTATTATTATTTTCTTTTTGGCTTTTTTGGTATATACGTCACTCCGGAGTATAAGTCGCAGGACCCTCCCAACTAGTAAAAAAAATAAAAATGTCACTTGTACTCCGGACAGTAGGGTAAGTTTTTGAATCAGTGAGCTATTTCCTGTAGGTAGTTTGCACTGTTACTTAAAGAAGCAACATACATGATAGTGTGCATATATAGACCCTACGCTACTGTAACCTTTAAATCTGACGCTCATTATTTGAAATGGAAGCACATTCCTGAACCATTCAGTAGGTGCCACTGTTCACCAGGTGGCAACACAGGCATGTGATGCATTCCTTTCATGCATGTTGTTTTGAATCCTTTGAAAGATGGCTTTTTTCAAAGGATTCAAAACGACTCTGAATATAGACTGATGTGGCAGGAAACTGCCTGAGGATGTAGAATGGAAAGCATTCTGGGGAAACAAGGACTGGAAAGGAGAGTATTATGGCACTGTTTGTTTTCCTCAAAGACTCTGGGTTAGGAAAAAAAATTATTTATTTTTTGTTTATTTTATTGTGCTTTGTTGTTGTTTAAGATAGGTGTGATACTTTGCTAAGTCCCTCTGCACATGCCTGTACAGTATGTGGCGATATGCACCTAATGTTACCCAAAAGAAAGAGGATTCAAAACATTTCGAAGTAAAGTTTTGAGTTAGCCATTGCTAATTTGCAGTACCAGCAAAAAGATTTGGCGCTATCCCCAGCCACACGTTCTATCTATTCTTTAGTTGTGATTTTACTTTCCCATTCTGGTGTCTATCTCATCTCATCGTCTGATGTTTGGATGTCATTCTATGCAGACTCTAGAAAACAGTGTCTGAAACACAGGTGTTTCAGAAGTTTCAAACATTTGCTGTGTTTTAAGCTAGCTAGCAGTCATTTGCAGTAATGATGAAATGACAAAATGTTTTTTGCAGCATACATAGTCACACATTCTGTCCATTCTTTAATTCCAGTTTTCTTGTTCTGTTGTACATTTCATCTTGAATTTATTCTTGTAAGGGGAATCATGATTCTGCCAATTCTGCAGCTAATATGAGGGGTGGAGTAGTCAAATGTATGGTATATTATACAGGCAAAGTCCTAACCATTACCAAAGCAGATAATTTTGGAATAGAAAGACATTAAGGTTCAAGTAGCAAAATTGGTTGTAAATATATCTTTGTCTGTGTTTTCAGATATCCTATTGAGGGCAAGATTAAAACCACTGAGATGAAAGTGAACTGGTACGTTTACTTGACATTGAAATGAGTAATTTTAAGTCTGTGAATTTCTTGTGAAATAAATAATTCCATCCATCCATTTTCTGGATGGATGGAATTATTCTTCCGCTTTATCCGGAGTCGGGTTTGCGGGGGCAGCAGCTCAAGCAAAGCTGCCCGACCTCCCGATCCACACACACCTCCTCCAGCTCCTCCGGGGGAACCCAAGGCGTTCCCAAGCCAGCCGAGAGATGTAGTCCCTCCAGCGTGTCCTGGGTCTTCCCGGGGGCCTCCTCCCAGTGGGACGTGCCCGGAACACCTCTCCAGCGAGGCGTCCAGGGGGCATCCGGAAAAGATGCCCGAGCCACCTCAGCTGACTCCTTTCGACGTGGAGGAGCAGCGGCTCGACTCCGAGCTCCTCCTGAGTGACCAAGCTCCTCACCCTATCTCTAAGGGAGCGCCCTGCCACCCTGCGGAGGAAACTCATCTTGGCTGCTTGTACTCGCAATCTCGTTCTTTCGGTCATGAGCCAAATCTCATGACCATAGGTGAGGATCGGAACGTAGATCGATCGGTAAATCGAGAGCTTTGACCCCCTACTCAGCTCTCTCTTCACCACGACGGTCCGATACAGCGACCGCATCACTGCAGATGCTGCACCGATCCGTCTATCAATCTCACGCTCCATCCGTCCCTCACTCGTGAACAAGACCCCAAGATACTTAAACTCCTCCACTTGAGGCAAGGACACTCCACCGACCTGAAGAGGGCAAAGCACCTTTTTCTGGTCGAGAACCATGGCCTTGGATTTGGAGGTGCTGGTTTTCATCCCGGACGCTTCACACTCCGCTGCAAACCGCCCCAGTGCACGATGAAGGTCCTGATTTGACGAAGCCAACAGAACCACATCGTCCGCAAACAGCAGAGACGAGATTCTGTGGTTCCCAAACCAGACCCCTCTACACCCTGGCTGCGCCTAGAAATTCTGTCCATAAAAATAATGAACAGAACCGGTGACAAAGGGCAGCCCTGGCGGAGGTCAGCGTGCCCTGGAAACAGGTTTGACTTACTACCGGCAATGCGAACCAAGCTCCTGCTGCGGTCGTACAGGGACCGGATAGCCCTTAGCAAAGGACCCCGGACCCCGTACTCCCGGACCACTCCCCACAGGGTGCGCCGAGGGACACGGTCGAATGCCTCCAGATTTACAAAACACATGTGGACTGGTTGGGCAAACTCCCATGAACCCTCGAGCACCCGATGGAGCGTGTAGAGCTGGTCCAGTGTGCCGCGATCAGGACGAAAACCACACTGCTCCTCCTGAATCCGAGGTTCGACCATCGGTCGAATTCTCCTCTCCAGTACTCTGGAATAGACCTTACTGGGGAGGCTGAGGAGTGTGATCCCCCTATAGTTGGAACACACCCTCCGGTCCCCCTTCTTAAACAGAGGGACCACCACCCCAGTCTGCCAATCCAGAGGCACTGTCCCCGATCGCCACGCGATGTTGCAGATGCGTGTCAGCCAAGACAGCCCCACAACATCCAGAGACTTAAGGTACTCAGGACAGATTTCATCCACCCCAGGAGCCTTGCCACCGAGGAGCTTTCTAACCACCTCGGTGACTTTGGCCTGGGTAATGGATGAGTCCGCCTCCGAGTCCCCAGTCTCTGCTTCCTCTTCGGAAGACGTGACGATGGGATTGAGGAGATCCTCGAAGTACTCCTTCCACCGCCTGACAACATCCCCAGTCAGGGTCAACAGCTCCCCACCCGCACCATAAACAGTGCTGGTGGAGAGCTGCTTCCGCCTCCTGAGGCGTCGGACGGTTTGCCAGAATCTCTTCGAGGCTGGCCGATAGTCCTCCTCCACCTGTCAGCTGCCTCTGGGGGCCCACCTACCAACAAAGATAAGTAGGACTCCTTCTTCAGCTTGATGGCATCCCTTACTTCCGGTGTCCACCACCGGGTTCGGGGATTGCCGCCGCGACAGGCACCAGAGACCTTGCGACCACAGCTACGAGCAGCCGCATCGACAATGGAGGTGGAGAACATGGTCTACTCAGACTCCATGTCTCCAGCCTCCCCCAGGATCTGGGAGAAGCTCTCCCGGAGGTGGGAGTTGAAGACCTCGCTAACAGAGGGTTCCGCCAGTCGTTCCCAGCAGACCCTCACGATACGTTTGGCCTGCCAGGTCTTACCGGCTTCCTACCCTCCCAGTGGATCCAACTCACCACCAGGTGGTGATCAGTCGACAGCTCTGCCCCTCTCTTCAATCGAGTGTCCGAGACACATGGCCGAAGGTCAGATGATACGACTACAAAGTCGATCATCGACCTCCGGCTCAGGGTGTCCAGGGGCCACATGCACTTATGGACACCCTTGTGCTCGAACATGGTGTTCGTGATGGACAAACTGTGACTAGCACAGAAGTCCAACAACTGAACACCACTCGGGTTCAGATCGGGGAGGCCGTGCTTCCCGATCACCCCCCCTCCAGGTATGAAATAAATAATTTTTCGTTGAATCTGTACTGTACATGTTGTTGGTTTACTGCTTTGTCTTTAGCTTAATTCAGGCTCAGTTGGGTTCTATCTCAATTCAAGACTTTGGACTTACTCAGGACACTGTGAAAATCTTCAGGAATGGAATGCGCATCAGCAAGTGTACGTAGTGTCAGTTACCACAAAACAGCTTTCTGAATGCAAATATAATATTTGTTAAAGTTATATTAATGTTGGATGTTGGATGGTTTTTCATGGTGAATTTTGTAGCATTGATTGTGTTTTGATCACATTTAGGCCTGTCGGAGTATCTCAGTCAACGATCCAAGGCCGTTTTTTCTGCTCTGCTCAATTCCTTGGTCCTGGCCAAGTGCTTCAAAGCCAAGCTTTGGGAAAACTCACCCTATGTTTCTAAACAGATTGAGAAGATTGGTATGTTCTGTGCTACGTTAGTCTGTTATATGTAAAATACTGTAGGACTGTTTGAATAATGTCAACATAGACGAAGACCACATCATTTTAGTTATGGTTCCAGTGTTTCTTTCTGTTAGACATACCGATGCATGGTGAATTAATCATTAAATCAGTTATTTTAATTGGATGGAGGTTCAGATGAAATATAAATGGGTTGATTGAATCACTCTGTGTTTCAGGCCTGAGTATGTCAACTGCCATAGTGAACGCTGGACTCAGCACTTTCAGCAAAATAGAGCAAACCAACCCCAGAGAACTAGAGCTGGTCAGTCTCTGCATGGTTGAACACAAGAGCATTTGTGTACAACACTAGCTTTGATGTTTTATTTCAATCATTCATTCATGTTGGTGAATTGAAAACACTGGTTATCAAGTCTACCATGTTTTTTTTTTTATTGGCCCTCTTAAATATTTATTAAGAATGATCACCTCCAGTCACAGCAGCTTTTTATTGCTGGAAGAACTTTGTTAAACTCCACTATTTCCCTTGACGTTATAATTGACGTATACGTAATTGTATTTGTTCACTCTTGGTTCCTTAAGTTGCTGTAGTTAGTTAGTTCTGTTTATCACATTTTTTGTTTTATGCTTTGGTCACAGGTTTTGGTTATTATTTACCTTCAAGTGTTTCCTGTCTGGTTATGTTCCTTTAGTTATTTCTTGCATTCTCTGTTTATCATTTATTTTGTGTTGCTTTATTATGCTTTAGTCACAGGTTTTGGTTAGTATTTATCTTTAGTGTTTTCATCCAGTTGTGTTCCTTTTAGTATTTATTGCATTTTCTGTTTATCATTTATTTTGTGTTGTCTGGTCACTGGTTTTAGTTTATGTTATTTATTTTCTGCTCATCAGTTGTTGCATTTATTCTTATACTTTGATCTGGGTCAGTCCGGTTCATGTTTCTATTATAATCTTGGAACCTCTTGTTTCCCACTATGTTGATTAGTCACATCATTTCCCAGTTTTCCCCCTTTTGTTTTGTTCACATTAATTATTGTCTGTTGACATGACATTTCTTCACCGTTGGTTTTTTTCTGTCAATTATTATCTTGCCCCAGTTTGCTTTGTTTTTGGTCTCACTGCACTCTTTTGCACTTACCTTTGTCTTCCCTGGCCATGCCTCCTTCCACAACCTTCACTAACACCTGCGTCTTGTTCCACTAATTACACCACCAGTTATTTAGGCCCTCACAGTCTCACAGTCCCTCGCCTGATTGTTGAATGTATTTCACTTTCCAGCCCTCACGTCCTGTCTTGATCAGCCTGCTGGTATTTGACCTTGTTTTGCCCTCAACCTCATACTTGTCTTTGCCTCTGAATACCACCACGCCGTATTTTTTGACCCCGGCCTGTTTTTTGGACCAAGCCTCAGCCTCACGTCTGTCTGTACCTTTGCTTTTGCTGCTGGACCACCTGTGTACCAGTTAAACCTAATTCTAACCGCACCTGCTGTGAGAGTTTGCATTTGTGTCCACCCGGTTTGTGCCACGCCCTGATAGCACCAATGGGCCTCAGGGCCTGTGAAGGGTTTACTTCATATATTTCATCAGTAATGCATGTGTAACTGCAGCACAGTGGCAAAAAGGGTTTGAGCACTTGCTTCCAAAACACAAATAGGGAGTTCCAGGGCACTGGTGCCCCATTCTGTCATTATGTCCACCAGGATGTAATAAAATCATCAGCGTTTATTTATTTGCCTGTCTGTCTGTCTGTCTGTTAGCAGGATTTCTTCAAAACTATTCCATGGATTTTGATGAAACTTTCATCACGGATAAATATTAGGCCATTGAAGACTCCATTATATTTTGGAGGTGATCTGGATTCTGGATCAAGATTTCACTTTATATAGGCTTTTACGGGTTATATCAAAACTACTTCACGGATTCTCACCAGATTTGCACCACAGATAGATATTAGCCCATGGAAGACTCCACTGTATTTTGGATGTGATCCAGATTCTGGATCAGGATTTCAATTTGTATGCTTCACTTTGTTGAATTTTGAGGATTACATCAAACCTACTTCATAGATTTTCACCAAATTTTCACCACACATTGGCATTAGGCCTTGGAAGACCATTAAATTTTGGAGGTGATCCGGATTCTGATCAGGATTTCACTTTGTAGACTTTTAAGGATTACGTCAGATGGTTCACAGCCCGGGCACAGCCTGTTCTCACTGCTGCCCTCAGGAAAGAAGTACCAGTCCATCAAGGCCCGCACATCCAGACTCAGCAACATGTTCTACCCAAGTGCAATACGAGTATTGAATGCACATTAGCCTTCAGTCTGCACCATTCATTGCATTTATTTTTTATAAAGGTGAATGCAATGAATAGCACAGACTTCTATTTATATACACCTACTGGCTCCCTTGTAAATATATGTATATATTCTTATTTGTCTTTTTATATTTATATTTTTTATATTTACTTTTACACCTTTGCTCTACGGGAATTGTCTTTTAATTTAGTTGTACCTTGTGTATAATGACAATAAAAAGCATTCTATTCTATTCTATTCTATTCTATTCTATTCTATTCTATTCTAAAACTACTTCATAGATACGACATCACGATGTAAAACCAATATCAGGAAGACACTAGTTGTTTCATCTTGTGAATTAACTATCAGATTGCAACATCTTGATGAGTTGGACCATTCTGAATCAGTATGCAGTTATTGCATTGTGTTGTGGAATTCGGATCCAGTTAAAATCCGAGTCATGATGTCAATCACGTATGTTCTATTTTGAGTCCTCGTCAACCCTTGGTGGACTTCAAAAATCTTGGATTGCTTGGATTGCTCTTGTTTCCAACTTTTGTATTTATTTATTTATTTATTTTTATTCTTTTTACTTTTTATTCACTGTTATTAACTGTTTATGTCTTGTTCTGTATCTCTGTATGGGTCATGGTTTCTGAGAAGTCCAAGACAAAGTTCCCCACGGGGACATTAAAGTATCTATATATAGATCGATAGATCGATAGATCGATAGATAGATAGATAGATAGATAGATAGATAGATAGATAGATAGATAGATAGATAGATAGATAGATAGATAGATAGCTACATCAGGAACAGAATCCAGAGTAAGACTTATGCCAAATCAGCATAGATCCACACCAGATCTGCTGTAGTGACCCTGATTAAAAATGGGACCCACCAAAAGAAAGACTGATGAATAGTGAATGTGTAATAACCCATTGTGCTAACAGTAAAATACATCTCTTTGGCTTCTCTCTTGTTTTCGCTAGGGGTCGCTACAGCAGATCTGCAGTGTATCCGCATGTTGATTTGGTACACGTTGTATGTCAGTTGTCCTTCCTGACACAATGCCACATTACATGGAAATTGAAGAGGGTGACCTAGAACTGGGAACCTTCTGCACTGAAAACAAGCACACTTAATCATTTGGCCACCACTCCTGCCTCACTGTGCTCACCGTAAAGATGTTTAATTTTATGTTAATGGAATGTTCCTGTATTTTTGAGATAGTATTTTGAGAACAGCTGTTTCTAACATTTGCTCACAACAGCACTATTTCCTTTCGGCAGATTCTTAACAGACATCCACCATTTGGAAACCAAATCAGAGAATCTGTTATACACCTCCCAAAGTATGAAGTTACTCTGGAGCAGGTAAAACGAGCTTCACAAATTCATCAAAGTGGGACCTTGAAACTGATTATTTACTTTTTTTTTTTTTGTATATACTGCACTTGATAAAGCCTTGTGTAAAGTTGCTGCTGTGTTTTGTAGCTTCCGAGGTATAGTTGTGCTGCTGCAGAGATTGTGGTGAAGGTTACCCTGAAGAACCAAGCACAGCTGCTGTCCAGGAGAACAGCTCCCGACCACCACTATGTGACGCTAATCATCGGAGACTCTGACAACACCGTTGTCTTCTTGCAGAAACTCTCGTGAGAGAATTGAAAAAATGTTTCTGTATTTTCATTTGTGGGCTTTGTTTCACTTCACCCTCTTTATCTTTCCAAATCAGGAAGCAAACCCCTCTGTACTTGGTAGAAGGTGTTGAGCTGAGAATCATTTGGGTGATTTCAACAGGGATCCTTTGTTTTGCAGAGACTCTGTGCTGTTGAAGTGTGGCAGCTGGTCAAAGAAGCTCGAGGTTGCAAAGGCCTTGACAGGAGAGGAGATCAGTGTCAATCTCATCAGTTCAGAATACGGTAAAACAACCAACTAATTAAATGGTGTTATAATGTTTGGAGAAGCCCCAGGCAGAACACAGAACACACGCAGTACAGTAAGAGAATGACTGGTGAGGATTGAGAGCTGAGGCACGCTTACAGGAGCCAGTGAGCAGGAAGCCTGTACACAGAAAAGAGGTTACTCCTCTTCACCAAATGTGCAGTCTAATGGGTTGTTTCTCTGTCAAACACTGACAATCCTCTTCTCTGCAATTTGGACTTAGTAACACGAAGTGTCGGCAAGCTGGCTGTGGCAGTCATCAAACAAGCTGGGTCATAAATAGGAACTCCAAATACCTGACAGACAAAATCCTTGAGTGATAAGGAAAAAACTCACTCAGGATAACAGGGTCAAAGGCAGGCAGCAGGCAGGAGAATACTAAACAGTAGCGATGTTATGCTCGAAGCAGACGGCTCAACACTGTATCGATCTTTCAAACAGTCCATGGTCCAAACAGGTTTTCAATACTACTTAAGGTGACCAAACGACACCTACAGTAGAATCCAGCCTCAGTGTCCCATGGCCTACACAGAAATACATGATAGCAATCCCAGGGTGGTAGGTGTAGCCAGGTGGGGGTCAATGAAGAGTTACATAGAGGTCCACATTTAAAAATGCTTCAGTAACGTTGAAAACTATATCACATTATTTGTCTGATCATAACATTTCCAAAAAAGTATAGTTTGGACTATCTATGATGGAATGTTCTGCAGTTATGGGGTAAAAACAGCAAAAATGGTGACAAAGGTCAGTTTCAGTTTGTACAGGGGTCAAAAGTTAAAGATGCTCCAATTTCAGTAAAAAATTATGGAAAGTATTGTTTGGGTTAATAGGGTTCTAATACGGAATAGTTTGCACCATCTGTCATGCTTAGTTATCACGTTACAAGGTAACATATACCACCTGTCATAGAATCCAATGGACATCGGCCTTGTTTAACCTTTACTTTGTAGACCAAACATTCAACACAGTCAAAACTCCAAGACAGGAGAAAGAAATGAGTTATTTAGCATTTTTGTTTGTTTGTTTATTTTCTTTAGTTTTTTTTACAGTATTTCCATGTTTTTGGTTTCCTGCAGTGGGACTGGACATCCAGCAGAAGTTCAATGTGTACTATTCTGGAGCCAGGAGCTTTGGGACTGATATTCCATATAATGTAACATATGATCGAAGTGCACAGAAGCACCAGCATGCTGCACTGATGCAAACAGCCCCTCCCACAGATTGCATCACAGCATCTGCTGCAGATCAAGGCAATAGATAAGTGATGATTTTACAATATCAATGTCTTTACATTGACATTTAATGTGTCTGTGTTTTTATTTATTCAAATGAAGGCACTTCACAATCCGATTTAGGCAGTAAAAGACAGTGCAACCACTTCTGCAAGAATAAGGAGCTGTGTGGCCACGAGTGCTGTGAGTACAATAACATGTATATTTATGAGTGTCAATTCTTCATGACTAAAGGTTCCTTCTTCCTGTTACTGTTGTTGAATTAGCATGGATGTGCAAATATTTATGTTTCTTAAGGTAAAGTCGGTGTAGCTCTGGTGCGGAAGAGACCAACAAATGAATCTAGTTTCTCCTCCTACTTGAAAGACCTGAGGAGCAGGTGTGACATGTTCAGTCAAACTCCTGTCAAACGGCTCAAGGTAAAGAGAAAAATTAGACTTTTTACAGCCCAATACCATACTGTAAACTCTTAGCAGAGCAGCGACTTTCAATCATTCAGGTCTCAAAGAAAAATGGGGCTGTATTGGAAGCAAATGTCAGAAAACACATTCAGTGGACCACCCACACCGGAGTATACTGTGTCTGATCTGAATATGCTTGTGTAATAAACTTATTTTCATCTCCACAGATGAAAATGATTGAGGAGTCAGCACCCATCAACATGCAGGAGTTTGCTTATAAGCCCAAAGAAAGAATACCTACTCTGACCAGGTAAACACAGACACACTGACAGGGGTTATACTAAAATACGAAATGGAGCGAAATGGGGTGAAATGGGGACTGATATTCACGAAATGGGGGTAAAATGTAACGAAATGGAGCAGAGTGAACCAGACTGACTCCAAATAAGTACTTTTATTTAATTGTTTGGCTTTTATTTGTGAGATGCACTCAGTACATGTAGTAGGGGCAGGTACGCCATCTGGTTTTCAAGAGAAGAAACTTCAGTCAGTGGATCAGTCTGCTAAGGGTTTGTAATGTTTTACCCCATTTCGTATTATCAGTCCCCATTTTGCAAAAAAATTAAATAAAAATACTTAATTGAATCATATTTGGAGTCAGTCTGCTCTGTTTTGTTACATTTTATCCCATTTTGTGATTATCAGGCTCCATTTCGCCCCATTTTGTATTTTTTTATAGCCGCACTGACAGTAGTGATTTATTATTGTACAGTACAGGAAGTACCTGCATTACTGCTGCAAATAAGAGACAAAATATCAGAGTACATAAAATTTGTGAAAAATAATATACTGTATTTTTCAGAGTATAAGTCACACCTGTTAAAAAATGCCTCTTAAAGAGGAATAGATCCTGTATATAAGTTACACTTGAGCATAAGTATTGTCAGCTCTTTGATTCGGGATTTTTGTGCATCGTTGAAGTGTAATTTTCATTATTGAGATTTATTCTTTTATTATAAGAGACTATTTTGTTTAGTGCTTTGATTCCTGGGAAAGTCCTATATACTCATAGTTATTCTTATTAACAATGAATGTGTGATATTTCAGTATATAAGTCACACTGGAGTAGAAGTTACAGGACCTCCAAAACTAGTAAAAAAAAAAAAGAAAAGAAAGAAAGACGTACTCCAGAAAATATCGTGGTCAGATTTGATGGAAAGCAGTGGCCTGATTAATTATATTCATGTTCTGTTTTACTTAATTTGAAGTTTTGGAGAAAATAAATGTGAAGCACCAGTGATCGGTCATACTGAGACTGTGGATCTGACAGCAGAAGGTGGTGCAAAACCACTGGACATGTACTGTGGTAAGCAAATGTTCATCCATTCATGGCTATAAACAGTCACCATATCTGTGAAAGTGTTCCTCGTACCCACTCAGTCTGAGTTTGTGAGATTATGACGACTGCGAGGAAAATATGAACCCATTAGTCAAAACTAAAAGGACAGTGTTTCTTCAGCAGTCAGAGTGCTTTACAATGATACCTCACATACACACACACAAACCAATGTCAGCATGCTGCCATGCAAGGTGCTCAGCTGCACACTGAAAGCAACTTGGGCATTAAGGACCTTGCCCAGTGGACCTTAGTGATTTTCCAGTCTGACTGGATCTTGAACAGAGGATCCTCTGGTCACGCGACACTTTAACCCAGAGGTTTCAAACTGATTCTAGAAAGGGCTGATTCCATCTGCTCAAAAGATGTTAATCAGTGAAATCACCTGGAGTGGGTGGTTGCAAAGAAAACCTGCACCCTCTCTGTGATTTCTAGAATCAGTTTGAGACCTCTGCTTTAACCTCTAGAACAGGGATCTTCAACTCCAGTCCTCGAGGACCGGTGTCCTGAAACTTTTAGATGTGTCACTTCAACACACCTGAGGTCAATTAATGAGGTCAATTAATGAGGTCATTTGCGGCACTCTGGAGAACTTGACTGCATACTGAGGATTTCCAGAAATACTTCTTTCAATGGCAGACCCTCTGGGAGGTGTGTGTGTGTGTGTGTGTGTGTGTGTGTGTGTGTGTGTGTGTGTGTGTGTGTGTGTGTGTGTGTGTGTGTGTGTGTGTGTGTGTGTGTGTGTGTGTGTGTGTGTGTGTGTGTGTGTGTGACAGTAGGGAGTCTGAGGAATTCTGTTTGGCCAGAAAAGCCTGAATCAGCTGATCAGAATGAGTAGCTGTGGGACTTCCAGACATAGTTGCTTCTCCACAGTCACCTGCTTTGCCACAAATTTCGCTGACACTTTCACGTGCCCAAATCGTCTGTTAAAATGGGTACCTGTGTTAATGCCCACATCCTCCACAAGTTCTTGTATAGTGGCACTCTGGTTGTCTGACCAAAGTCTGTATTCTGTCAATGATGCGATCATTTCAGCTTGTGGACGGCCTCAAGTAATTCCGTCATGAAAATCTAACAGAGGTGCAGTACGTCTCCAGTCTTTGGCTTGGTGCTAGCCAACTGGTGTGCGCTGCAGACTAACAAAGATTCACACGTGCTAAAAGGTTCCCTTTACCTCTCTACCAAATGACACCTTGCATGCTACCTTTGTTTCTGTTGGATAAAATAAGCTTGGATCATTTTTTGGATGCACATCATACATGCTACATCTCCCTTACTCATTCAGTGTGGTCATACACCTTAAGATGTCTCAAACTCACAGTCTGACAGACACACCTGCCAGGTTCATACATTTTTGGACAGTTTTTGTAATTGTGCCTCTGAACACCACATGAGAGTTCAAATGAAACACTCAGGATGTTCTGGTGGTGTCGCCTTTCAGCTTTAATTCAAGTGGTTTAATAAAAACATTACATTAACCATTTACACATTACAGCTGTTTTCATACATAGTTCCTCCATTTTCAGAGTCCAGAAGTAATTGGACATACTACATGTAAATATTGTGAATACAAAACATCACTTTTACAACCAGTTTTCTTTAACAAATCAGGAGATGGAAACATGAAGTTTTTCAAGTCACTGAATATGACTTAGACTTTATTTGCACCAGTGATTAAGAAATACAAACATTGTGACACTGTGTGGTAAATGTGCAGTATGCAGTTCTCAAAAACTGAGTGACTATGTAAGAAGGAGACTAGCGAGGGAAGCCAAAACAGTCATGACTTCTCTGAAGGAGTTATAGGCTTCTGTGGCTGTGATTGGAGAAATTGGGGATAGTGCAACTTTGCATGATGCAGCAGCAGTAACAGCTTCATGGTGGAGTGGAACAGAAAAGGATTTTAATACAAAAAAAAAACAAAAAACAGATCAAATCTAGGTCCAAGTCTTCCATGTGACTTTTGGCAAACGGTAGCTGAAATTTCACACCTTCTGTTAAGGAAGTTCTTCCCTATTACACTGCACCTTGAAGCTGTGTAACTGGTGATGCAACAAGCTGCAATATGTACAGTTTCTCCAGTCACAGCCTCACAAGCCTGTAACTCCTTTGGGGCTGTCTGGGTACCTTGGGGGCTTCCTTCACTCATCTCTTCCTTGCACCTTGTCCAACTGACCTGAGCACAGATTTTACACACTGACAGCATTCTTCAAACTTTACAGCATATATTCTTATGTTACAAAACTCTCACCTTAAACATAATTTACAGTGTTTTCACAAAGTACACTGTCAGAAAAACTTCAAAAATACAAATAGCTTGGACTTAAACCAAAAAATTGTCGTTTTTATTATCTATAGTTGTTTTGAGTAGTCTAACATACAGTAACTAACAGAAAGTCAGTTTTAAAATGATTCAGGCACTTATTTTTGGCATTTGTTTTTTATTTGTCTTTGCTGAGGTTCCTCTGTCATGCTGAAGACAGGTTTTCGTGTGAGCATGGGTTTGAACCCTAAACACACAATAAATTCAATTAATCTGACCAGCTCAGTGGACACAAAGTCCTCTGCTGCAGGATCAAACTATGTCGCTCCCTGCACACCTGCAGCCTCCTCAGGAATACCAACAGTCAGCTTTGACCTCGGAAACGACTGGGACGACTGGGGTGACTTTGATGATGACGTCTTGGTGACAGCCAGTGAGACACCGCTGGCTTCATATAAACTTAACGCTCAGCCTCACGTGCAGCAGTCATGTCTTTACAACACAACAGGTAGGATGAACATGCCAGCGCTGTCAGAGTAGTGACTAACAGTCATTGTCTCATCAGCACTGATAAACTGCCGCCGTTGGTGTTGTGATTTTGGAAACCTTACATATGTTTTCTGTCCATGCTATGTAACATCAACACCAGCTCCCCTCAGTCATTCTCAAGTCCATCCCTGCATGTCCACAACTACCACACCTCTGAGGTAAGGACGGAAAATACAGCTACCGCTTACCATGTCCTGGAGCTGTTCCAACAACATCACACAATGTGGGAAATATGTAGAAAAGACAAAAACATCCACACGTGTTGTTCTGGAATGTAGTTATGTGAAAATCTGTCATGTTTTCTGCTTGAGGTCTTTTTCTGCAAATATAAATCTCGATCAAAGAAAACCAGGATCATTGCCGCTCCCAGTCACACCAAACAGGATCACACTTCCTTGGAATAAACAGGTGTGTGTCTGTGTCTGTGTGTGCCTGACAAACATTATTAACCTGCTTTATAGCCTCGCCTTCAATTGTAGATGATAGAAAACCAGTCCAAGCAGTCACTACAGCAGAGGCATTGTCATTTTTCCGTAATAAGGAGACAGACAGTCATTTTCTAATTTGAAAGATACGGCAATGTTTCAGTTTTTTGCACAGTATTATATTAATACAGGAAGCTGTGGCTCTTTGCGTAAAGTACAACTGACATGGTTTTTCATGGTTTCATAACAAGATTGTACATAATGTGCTAAGTCCCAAATAATACACTAAAGACACTACAAATGGACAATTTTATACGATTTTAAATTTCCCGTGCAAAATTCCACCTTCAGCACACCCTGTTGAAGTGCATTTGATGTCACTCCAGGAATGTCCAGTTTAGCTCTGCAATTGAAAGCACAGATAGTGTGCTTCTAAGATTGATAAGAAAAAGTGTTGTTCGCATGGAAATGTGCCTTGTAGATACTGTATGTTGTGCTCAAGTGAGAGAAACAACAGGCAGAATGTCAGAAACCATAGCTGTCCAAATGAGTCAAAATTACACCAAACGGGAGAATGTGGGTAGCAACAAAATGGATCTACAGTTGGAATGTGCATTTTTCTGAGGATTGCTTCATGGACAGTTGTGTCCACATTCTCTGTATTACATCAGACTTGTTCCTGGTGGGTGATGGACTCTGCCACAGCTGTCCCTTGTCACCAATCCTGTTCATGATTTTCTTGGACAGTATTTCAAGGCACAGTCAGGGTCTGCAGGGTGTCCAATTAGATGGCCTCAGAATTGCACCTCTGCTTTCTGCGGTTGATGTGATTCTGTTGGTTTTATTACATAGTGACCTCAGAGGTGCACTGTAGGTTTGAGGCAGAATGTGAAACAACTGGGATGAGAATCAGGACCTCCAAATCTGAGACCATGGTCCTTTGTTGGAAAAGGATGGACTGTCCTCTCTGAGTCAGGGAAGAGATATTACCCCAAGTGAGGGAGTTTAAATATCATGGTCTTGTTTATGAGTGGGGATAAGTTGGAGTGTGAGATCGACAGGTAGATTGGGGTTGGGGTTGATGTTTTCAGACATCATTGGCTCCTGCCTTTGGAGCAGGCGGCCTGCTCTCTGGTGCACTGGCACTGAACATGCAAACCGGGGCCTGTGCCGTCCACTGGAGAGCCGGAGACAGCTGGAGTTAGCTGCTCAGGCTCTGGAGCCCTGTTCTGAGGTGCCTAGTCATCCCGCTCTATTTACACCTCAGGCGCCTGTTGCTTTTCATGGAAATGGAGAGCTTTTTTAAAACCACTGCTTGTACAGACTGGATTTGTTTGAAGAATGAAGGTGGAAAATGTTTTAAAAATGAAATAAATATCCCGTGCATGTGTGGGCCAGTCTGGTGTTACATTTTTGTTGGTAATGTCCTGGGATTTTATATACATTCATTCATTCTTTCATTTTCTATACCTGCTTACTCCAGTCAAGGGTCACGGTGTGCTGGAGCCTATTCTAGCAGTCATAGGGCTTAAGGCGGGGTACACACTGGAAAGGACACCAATCTTGCAGAGCCATTTTATATACAATATATAATTAATATTCAATTTAATAAATATAAATGACCATTTAATATTATTAAGCCACTGTAGATCATGCGGGTTCTTGTTCCTGTCCCTGTATCTCCAGACTGAGTCTCTAATATTCACTCCCTTTGTCGTCTTTGTCAGATTCTTTTGGTTCAGATCCATCAGGCTGAAAACCAAATACAACTGCAACGTTATTTTAAATAACTTTATATGGAGATAAAGATGACAGCTCGACATTCTAACTTAACACACTTGTTTGATAAAATATGATATGTGTGGTAGTAGAAGCAAATTGAATGTGTAAGTTGTTAGCCAAAGTGTATGTAGACTTATGTTTACAGCAGTACTTTCTCTACATTAAACAGCCTGTTGTGCCATGTAAATAGGCTGCTGTATTCACATATATTTAAAGTTAAGGAAAACATGCCAAAATCATTTTGGTGTTTGTAATTGTCGATGTGTGGAGAGGTGTTTTCTGCACAATTATTTATTACAACAGTACTGGCCTTCACGTTTTGTTTAGTCATGTATAATGAGCCGGTATGTGCAGCAGACTTAATGTGAGTGACATTTTGCAGAGGCCAAGCACTTTGAGTGAGCAGGTCAGAGCAAAGACACCAGAAAATCTCCCCAAACACCCTGAAATCCACGTGGAACCACAGACCCACAGATTTGGGTTCTTCTCAATAATATCTGACCCAATCAATGTCAACTCCTTTATCAGCACAAGGTAGATGAACATGAATCCAAACTGTTTATTCTGATTCACTGTAATATTCTGTAATTATTCCCAAAAATGTCCTTTTTCACCTCATTGACACTTTCTTCTTCTTCTCCTTCTTGAACATGTTGGACGGTCAGCAACAGCAGACAAGAGGAGGAAGTTTTTTTCGGGATATTTGATGGTATCATTTAGTTGGACAGGTACATGTCTTGGACAGAATGTATTTTCTTTGAGACTGTTATGGAGTCTTATGTGTTAATTGGATTGTGTTTTCTAGAAATGAAACAAATGACTGGCTGTTTTAATTTGTTACTGATGAAGTTCATGTCAGTGAATCTGCTTTAACTTGAAGATATGTTCTCCACATCAGGCAGTCTTGTTTTTGGGGTTGTAAAATATATGCTGTTTTGTAATTTTATTAACTACAAACATTTTTTACATAGTTTTTGGAAATTCCTTTGTATCTAAATGGGGCAGTTGGACAATTGGTGCACTCTCCAGTGGAGTAATCTTGGTGCAATGACCATCAAACGACAGAGGAGAGAGTCACATTTCTGTTTACAGTATATGTCACAGGATACCAAGGAATCTTTAGAGATTTTTGAAAAATGCTCCACTTCACATTGTTAGAAAGAAAAGAAATGGTAAATCTTTATAAGCTGATCCAGATCAGCACAAAAATATAATCCATGATTCCCTGATCTAAGGACATCTGCGCTAATTTCAGTTAGTTTTGTCCTTCAACAGAATGACAACTCTGTTCTCCTCTCTTGGTTGGTGGAGGTAACAAAATTGTTGCAAATTGTTCATAAAACAGCTAAACGTATTCAGTTCAAGTCCACAGCTGTCCCCAGATGTACATTATTTCACAGATACACTGGTATGGTTTGAGTATTTGTGTGTCAATCACTGTTGACGGTAGGGTGCGGGGTATCGCAGAGAGAACTTGATGCTGTTGTGAAGTTCTTGTCAGTTTATCTTTTATGTGATATTGTTACCCTCACAACATAGCCATTAATGTTTTTCATCTTCTAACGTGATGAAGGTTCACTTTGCTGTTCAGTTTCTAGAACATAAAGATGATAAACAGCCTACTGTGTTCTTTTAAATAAAGTTCCTTCATTGTCAGCTTCTTGAACAGCACGGTTTATCTAATTTTAGTTTTAACAAGGAAGTGGGTGAAGAAAACAAAATAAAAAAGAAACTACACTGGAAGTATAAATGCAGTTCCATGACCCATAGAGTGGATGATATCAGAATTCTGCTACTGTCACACATTCCTGGAAGTGTGCAAGGCCATTGCGTGGATTGGAAAGTATTTTTTCAAATTTGAAGACTCTTTATACATTTCAGAGAAAGTAAACCCAAAACCACTGATGATAAAGTAATTTGCACGGTTGCTCTGTATCTGAGACATCATCTTACATTATTATAAAATTATCATTATAATTTTAATATTTCACAAAACACACAAATATTTCACAAAACAATCCAAATTTTACAGCTGTATTGTGAAAATGTACTAGTTACATAAATAAACAGCCAGGTGAAGGGCTTAAAATTCAAAGCCTTTATTAAAACGCAATTGCAAATAGTAATTTTATTTTAATTGCATAAATATTCTCTTAGTAATCTCTGTGGGAGAAGCCACCAATATTTGCAAGAGCAGAACAAACAGGATTTTATCAGTGTCTGCATCACATGCTTCAACTTTTAGAGATTTAATGGTTTATGCAAGAAAAGTTCCTTGCAAAATTCTAAATCAGTTCGTGAAATGGCTGATAATGTTTTCTGTATACATTCTAACAGAGGATATTATTTGTGAGTCCTTAGCATTATATGCACAAAGCTGATTGTTTCTAGTCTTAGAACTTGAAATGAACAATTCCATAGATCATTTAGCAGCAAACTAATCCTGAAGGGTAAACTCCCAGTTAGTCAGGACTTGATCACAAGGCACATGCAAGGTTGGTTTTAGTAATCAAGACTTGGAAACAATCCCATTGTCAGACACCCATCCACCCCTTGCAAGGGTCAAGAAGGATACCGTGCCATGTAGGAAATAAATTAAAACTGTTTCAGTGCCATGCTTTTTGTATATAGTTGTAATAAGTTTGAGTGCATGCAGTAAGATTTATTGGTTGGTCAATAAATATTCCAAAGTGGCAGGGCTGCATGAATGGTACAATAAGAAATCCAAGGTTAGCAATCATAAGGTCAGTCCAAACCAACTCAGTAACCATTGATTTTCCAATAGATGTTAAATTGGACCACCAAGAATGTGAAGCGTAGATCCAGACGAAGGTGGATAATGTCATGTGATGAAGAAGTGGTCATTATTCAAACTTGCTGGTGGATTTTCTTCTAAATCCAAATTCTTGGGCTATTCTGTGATGTCCCTTGATGTGGCTTAATTCTCTGTTTTCCTTTTTCTGCTGTGTTTTGATGCAGATGAGGAAAGATTGATGGAGTGTAGTTGGGACAGCGGTGGTCTTTATGTGGTTTTACTGCGACAAAAGAGAGTAAACTTAAAGACAAGGACAATAAATATCCCTCAAACTACATAAAATATAATCACATTATAAGCTGTGACTGCAGTCAGTTTCACAGTGAAGACATTCAGACACAAGTTGTGAATTTTTCTAGTGGTATTGTGTTTGTCTTGATCGGTCCACAAATAGTTGGACACTGGATATATATATATATATATATATATATATATGTATATATATGTATATATATGTGTATATATATATATATGTATATATATGTATATATATATATATATGTGGAGGTGGAGGGTGGACTTTTTTCTGGTTCCGGAGCACAGCGGTGTTCTGCTGTATCTGTTAGCTGTTTGAACTGAGCTGTTTGAGTTCTTTGAATTAACAGTCTTTTTCAAGACTTTTTTACTTTTTTTTACTTTTTCACCGTGCTCCAACGCCTAAAGAAGACCTCTAACGGTCGAAGCATCGCGACGGAGCTCTTTTATCAGCTAACCTTCATCAGCGTTGGCAAGCTAACTAGCTTGCTAACGCTTTCGTTTTTATTTTTATTTTATTTTTTAGCACTGTTGTCGTGCGTTACCTGTGCTGCTCCACAGCCTGTCCAGTGGATTTTTATTTTATTTTTTAGCACTGTTGTCGTGTGTTACCTGTGCTGCTCCACAGCCTGTTCAGTGGATTTTTATTTATTTTTTGGCGCTGTTGTCGTGCGTTGCCTGTGCTGCTCCACAGCCTGTCCAGTGGATTTTTATTTTATTTTTTAGCACTGTTGTCGTGTGTTACCTGTGCTGCTCCACAGCCTGTCCAGTGGATTTTTATTTTATTTTAGCACTGTTGTCGTGCGTTACCTGTGCTGCTCCACAGCCTGTCCAGTGGATTTTATTTTATTTTTAGCACTGTTGTCGTGTGTTACCTGTGCTGCTCCACAGCCTGTCCAGTGGATTTTTATTTTATTTTTTAGCACTGTTGTCGTGCGTTACCTGTGCTGCTCCACAGCCTGTCCAGTGGATTTTTATTTTATTTTTTACCACTGTTGTCGTGTGTTACCTGTGCTGCTCCACAGCCTGTCCAGTGGATTTTTATTTTATTTTTTAGCACTGTTGTCGTGTGTTACCTGTGCTGCTCCACAGCCTGTCCAGTGGATTTTTATTTTATTTTTTACCACTGTTGTCGTGTGTTACCTGTGCTGCTCCGCAGCCTGTCCAGTGGATTTTTATTTTATTTTTTACCACTGTTGTCGTGTGTTACCTGTGCTGCTCCACAGCCTGTCCAGTGGATTTTTATTTTATTTTTTAGCACTGTTGTCGTGCGTTACCTGTGCTGCTCCACAGCCTGTCCAGTGGATTTTTATTTATTTTTTAGCACTGTTGTCGTGCGTTACCTGTGCTGCTCCACAGCCTGTCCAGTGGATTTTTATTTTATTTTTTAGCACTGTTGTCGTGCGTTACCTGTGCTGCTCCACAGCCTGTCCAGTGGATTTTTATTTTATTTTTAGCACTGTTGTCGTGTGTTACCTGTGCTGCTCCACAGCCTGTCCAGTGGATTTTTATTTTATTTTTAGCACTGTTGTCGTGCGTTACCTGTGCTGCTCCACAGCCTGTCCAGTGGATTTTTATTTTATTTTTTACCACTGTTGTCGTGTGTTACCTGTGCTGCTCCACAGCCTGTCCAGTGGATTTTTATTTTATTTTTAGCACTGTTGTCGTGTGTTACCTGTGCTGCTCCACAGCCTGTTCAGTGGATTTTTATTTTATTTTTTAGCACTGTTGTCGTGCGTTACCTGTGCTGTTCCACAGCCTGTCCAGTGGATTTTTATTTTATTTTTTACCACTGTTGTCGTGTGTTACCTGTGCTGCTCCACAGCCTGTTCAGTGGATTTTTGTTTTGTTTTTTGGCACTGTTGTCGTGTGTTACCTGTGCTGCTCCACAGCCTGTCCAGTGGATTTTTATTTTATTTTTTACCACTGTTGTCGTGTGTTACCTGTGCTGCTCCGCAGCCTGTCCATTATTTTATTTTTTACCACTGTTGTCGTGTGTTACCTGTGCTGCTCCACAGCCTGTTCAGTGGATTTTTGTTTTGTTTTTTGGCACTGTTGTCGTGTGTTACCTGTGCTGCTCCACAGCCTGTCCAGTGGATTTTTATTTATTTTTTAGCACTGTTGTCGTGCGTTACCTGTGCTGCTCCACAGCCTGTCCAGTGGATTTTTATTTTATTTTTTAGCACTGTTGTCGTGCGTTACCTGTGCTGCTCCACAGCCTGTCCAGTGGATTTTTATTTTATTTTTTAGCACTGTTGTCGTGTGTTACCTGTGCTGCTCCACAGCCTGTTCAGTGGATTTTTATTTTATTTTTTGGCGCTGTTGTCGTGCGTTGCCTGTGCTGCTCCACAGCCTGTCCAGTGGATTTTTATTTTATTTTTTAGCACTGTTGTCGTGTGTTACCTGTGCTGCTCCACAGCCTGTCCAGTGGATTTTTATTTTATTTTAGCACTGTTGTCGTGCGTTACCTGTGCTGCTCCACAGCCTGTCCAGTGGATTTTTATTTTATTTTTTAGCACTGTTGTCGTGTGTTACCTGTGCTGCTCCACAGCCTGTCCAGTGGATTTTTATTTTATTTTTTAGCACTGTTGTCGTGCGTTACCTGTGCTGCTCCACAGCCTGTCCAGTGGATTTTTATTTTATTTTTTACCACTGTTGTCGTGTGTTACCTGTGCTGCTCCACAGCCTGTCCAGTGGATTTTTATTTTATTTTTAGCACTGTTGTCGTGTGTTACCTGTGCTGCTCCACAGCCTGTTCAGTGGATTTTTATTTTATTTTTTAGCACTGTTGTCGTGCGTTACCTGTGCTGTTCCACAGCCTGTCCAGTGGATTTTTATTTTATTTTTTACCACTGTTGTCGTGTGTTACCTGTGCTGCTCCACAGCCTGTTCAGTGGATTTTTGTTTTGTTTTTTGGCACTGTTGTCGTGTGTTACCTGTGCTGCTCCACAGCCTGTCCAGTGGATTTTTATTTTATTTTTTACCACTGTTGTCGTGTGTTACCTGTGCTGCTCCGCAGCCTGTCCAGTGGATTTTTATTTTATTATTTTATTTTATTTTTTTTATTTTATTTTTTTTTTAGCACTGTTGTCGTGCGTTACCTGTGCTGCTCCACAGCCTGTCCAGTGGATTTTTATTTTATTTTTTAGCACTGTTGTTGTGCGTTACCTGTGCTGCTCCACAGCCTGTCCAGTGGATTTTGATTTTGATTTTATTTTTTGGGCGCTGTTGTCGTGCGTTACCTGTGCTGCTCCACAGCCTGTCCAGTGGATTTTTATTTAGCGCTGTTGTCGTGCGTTACCTGTGCTGCTCCACAGCCTGTCTAGTGGATTTTTATTTTGTTTTAGCACTGTTGTCGTGCGTTGCCTGTGCTGCTCCACAGCCTGTCCAGTGGATTTTTATTTTTATTTTATTTTTTAGCACTGTTGTTGTGCGTTACCTGTGCTGCTCCACAGCCTGTCCAGTGGATTTTTATTTTTATTTTATTTTTTAGCACTGTTGTTGTGCGTTACCTGTGCTGCTCCACAGCCTGTCTAGTGGATTTTTATTTTATTTTAGCACTGTTGTCGTGCGTTACCTGTGCTGCTCCACAGCCTGTCTAGTGGATTTTTATTTTGTTTTAGCACTGTTGTCGTGCGTTGCCTGTGCTGCTCCACAGCCTGTCCAGTGGATTTTGATTTTGATTTTATTTTTTTTGGCACTGTTGTCGTGTGTTACCTGTGCTGCTCCACAGCCTGTCTAGTGGATTTTTATTTTATTTTTTACCACTGTTGTCGTGTGTTACCTGTGCTGCTTCGCAGCCTGTCCAGTGGATTTTTATTTTATTATTTTATTTTATTTATTTATTTATTTATTTTTTTTTAGCACTGTTGTCGTGCGTTACCTGTGCTGTTCCACAGCCTGTCCAGTGGATTTTTATTTTATTTTTTAGCACTGTTGTCGTGCGTTACCTGTGCTGCTCCACAGCCTGTCCAGTGGATTTTTATTTTATTTTTTACCACTGTTGTCGTGCGTTACCTGTGCTGCTCCACAGCCTGTCCAGTGGATTTTTATTTTTATTTATTTTTTTGGGCGCTGTTGTCGTGCGTTACCTGTGCTGCTCCACAGCCTGTCCAGTGGATTTTTATTTAGCGCTGTTGTCGTGCGTTACCTGTGCTGCTCCACAGCCTGTCTAGTGGATTTTTATTTTGTTTTAGCACTGTTGTCGTGCGTTGCCTGTGCTGCTCCACAGCCTGTCCAGTGGATTTTTATTTTATTTGATTTTATTTTTTAGCACTGTTGTTGTGCGTTACCTGTGCTGCTCCACAGCCTGTCCAGTGGATTTTATTTTGTTTTAGCACTGTTGTTGTGCGTTACCTGTGCTGCTCCACAGCCTGTCTAGTGGATTTTTATTTTGTTTTAGCACTGTTGTTGTGCGTTACCTGTGCTGCTCCACAGCCTGTCTAGTGGATTTCTATTTTGTTTTAGCACTGTTGTCGTGCGTTACCTGTGCTGCTCCACAGCCTGTCTAGTGGATTTTTATTTTGTTTTAGCACTGTTGTCGTGCGTTGCCTGTGCTGCTCCACAGCCTGTCCAGTGGATTTTTATTTTTATTTTATTTTATTTTTTAGCACTGTTGTTGTGCGTTACCTGTGCTGCTCCACAGCCTGTCTAGTGGATTTTTATTTTATTTTAGCACTGTTGTCGTGCGTTACCTGTGCTGCTCCACAGCCTGTCCAGTGGATTTTTATTTTTATTTTATTTTTTAGCACTGTTGTTGTGCGTTACCTGTGCTGCTCCACAGCCTGTCTAGTGGATTTTTATTTTATTTTAGCACTGTTGTCGTGCGTTACCTGTGCTGCTCCACAGCCTGTCTAGTGGATTTTTATTTTGTTTTAGCACTGTTGTCGTGCGTTGCCTGTGCTGCTCCACAGCCTGTCCAGTGGATTTTGATTTTATTTTTTTTGGCACTGTTGTCGTGTGTTACCTGTGCTGCTCCACAGCCTGTCTAGTGGATTTTTATTTTATTTTTTACCACTGTTGTCGTGTGTTACCTGTGCTGCTTCGCAGCCTGTCCAGTGGATTTTTATTTTATTATTTTATTTTATTTATTTATTTATTTATTTTTTTTTAGCACTGTTGTCGTGCGTTACCTGTGCTGTTCCACAGCCTGTCCAGTGGATTTTTATTTTATTTTTTAGCACTGTTGTCGTGCGTTACCTGTGCTGCTCCACAGCCTGTCCAGTGGATTTTTATTTTATTTTTTACCACTGTTGTCGTGCGTTACCTGTGCTGCTCCACAGCCTGTCCAGTGGATTTTTATTTTTATTTTATTTTTTTGGGCGCTGTTGTCGTGCGTTACCTGTGCTGCTCCACAGCCTGTCCAGTGGATTTTTATTTAGCGCTGTTGTCGTGCGTTACCTGTGCTGCTCCACAGCCTGTCTAGTGGATTTTTATTTTGTTTTAGCACTGTTGTCGTGCGTTGCCTGTGCTGCTCCACAGCCTGTCCAGTGGATTTTTATTTTTATTTGATTTTATTTTTTAGCACTGTTGTTGTGCGTTACCTGTGCTGCTCCACAGCCTGTCCAGTGGATTTTTATTTTGTTTTAGCACTGTTGTTGTGCGTTACCTGTGCTGCTCCACAGCCTGTCTAGTGGATTTTTATTTTGTTTTAGCACTGTTGTTGTGCGTTACCTGTGCTGCTCCACAGCCTGTCTAGTGGATTTCTATTTTGTTTAGCACTGTTGTCGTGCGTTACCTGTGCTGCTCCACAGCCTGTCTAGTGGATTTTTATTTTGTTTTAGCACTGTTGTCGTGCGTTGCCTGTGCTGCTCCACAGCCTGTCCAGTGGATTTTTATTTTTATTTTATTTTATTTTTTAGCACTGTTGTTGTGCGTTACCTGTGCTGCTCCACAGCCTGTCTAGTGGATTTTTATTTTATTTTAGCACTGTTGTCGTGCGTTACCTGTGCTGCTCCACAGCCTGTCTAGTGGATTTTTATTTTGTTTTAGCACTGTTGTCGTGCGTTGCCTGTGCTGCTCCACAGCCTGTCCAGTGGATTTTTATTTTTATTTTATTTTATTTTTTAGCACTGTTGTTGTGCGTTACCTGTGCTGCTCCACAGCCTGTCTAGTGGATTTTTATTTTATTTTAGCACTGTTGTCGTGCATTACCTGTGCTGCTCCACAGCCTGTCTAGTGTCGGATTCCCTGTTTGGGAATCCGCTAGCTTAGCGTAGCTACTAGCTCTTAGCCGTTTTAGCATGGCGGCTTCTCCTGTCTCTCCCGTACTTTTCTGCTCTGGGTGTGAAATGTTTAGTTATTCCTCGGCCTCTTTTAGCAGTAACGGTACATGTAATAAGTGCAGCTTATTCGTAGCTTTGGAGGCCAGGCTGGGCGAATTGGAGGCTCGGCTCCGCACCGTGGAAAATTCTACAGCTAGCCAGGCCCCTGTAGTCGGTGCGGACCAAGGTAGCTTAGCCGCCGTTAGTTCCCCCCTGGCAGACCCCGTGCAGTCGGGAAGGCAGGCTGACTGGGTGACTGTGAGGAGGAAGCGTAGCCCTAAACAGAAGCCCCGTGTACACCGTCAACCCGTTCACATCTCTAACCGTTTTTCCCCACTCGACGATACACTCGCCGAGGATCAAACTCTGGTTATTGGCGACTCTGTTTTGAGAAATGTGAAGTTAGCGACACCAGCAACCATTGTCAATTGTCTTCCGGGGGCCAGAGCAGGCGACATCGAAGGACATTTGAAATTGCTGGCTAAGGCTAAGCGTAAATTTGGTAAGATTGTAATTCACGTCGGCAGTAATGACACTCGGTTACGCCAATCGGAGGTCACTAAAATTAACATTGAATCGGTGTGTAACTTTGCAAAAACAATGTCGGACTCTGTTGTTTTCTCTGGGCCCCTCCCCAATCAGACCGGGAGTGACATGTTTAGCCGCATGTTCTCCTTGAATTGCTGGCTGTCTGAGTGGTGTCCAAAAAATGAGGTGGGCTTCATTGATAATTGGCAAAGCTTCTGGGGAAAACCTGGTCTTGTTAGGAGAGACGGCATCCATCCCACTTTAGAGGGAGCAGCTCTCATTTCTAGAAATCTGGCCAATTTTTTGGGATCCTCCAAACTGTGACTGTCTAGCGTTGGGACCAGGAGGCAGAGCTGTGGTCTTATACACCTCTCTGCAGCTTCTCTCCCCCTGCCATCCCCCTATTACCCCATCCCCGTAGAGACGGTGCCTGCTCCCAGACCACCAATAACTAGCAAAAATCTATTTAAGCATAAAAATTCAAAAAGAAAAAATAATATAGCACCTTCAATTGCACCACAGACTAAAACAGTTAAATGTGGTCTATTAAACATTAGGTCTCTTTCTTCTAAGTCCCTGTTGGTAAATGATATAATAATTGATCAACGTATTGATTTATTCTGCCTAACAGAAACTTGGTTACAGCAGGATGAATATGTTAGTTTAAATGAGTCAACACCCCCGAGTCACACTAACTGTCAGAATGCTCGTAGCACGGGCCGGGGCGGAGGATTAGCAGCAATCTTCCATTCCAGCTTATTAATTAATCAAAAACCTAGACAGAGCTTTAATTCATTTGAAAGCTTGTCTCTTAGTCTTGTCCATCCAAATTGGAAGTCCCAAAAACCAGTTTTATTTGTTATTATCTATCGTCCACCTGGTCGTTACTGTGAGTTTCTCTGTGAATTTTCAGACCTTTTGTCTGACTTAGTGCTTAGCTCAGATAAGATAATTATAGTGGGCGATTTTAACATCCACACAGATGCTGAGAATGACAGCCTCAACACTGCATTTAATCTATTATTAGACTCTATCGGCTTTGCTCAAAAAGTAAATGAGTCCACCCACCACTTTAATCATATTTTAGATCTTGTTCTGACTTATGGTATGGAAATAGAAGACTTAACAGTATTCCCTGAAAACTCCCTTTTGTCTGATCATTTTTTAATAACATTTACATTTACCCTGATGGACTACCCTGCAGTGGGGAATAAGTTTCATTACACTAGAAGTCTTTCAGAAAGCGCTGTAACTAGGTTTAAGGATATGATTCCTTCTTTATGTTCTCTAATGTCATATACCAACACAGAGCAGAGTAGCTACCTAAACTCTGTAAGGGAGTTAGAGTATCTTGTCAATAGTTTTACATCCTCATTGAAGACAACTTTGGATGCTGTAGCTCCTCTGAAAAAGAGAGCTTTAAATCAGAAGTGTCTGACTCCGTGGTATAACTCACAAACTCGTAGCTTAAAGCAGATAACCCGTAAGTTGGAGAGGAAATGGCGTCTCACTAATTTAGAAGATCTTCACTTAGCCTGGAAAAAGAGTTTGTTGCTCTATAAGAAAGCCCTTCGTGAAGCTAGGACATCTTTCTACTCATCACTAATTGAAGAAAATAAGAACAACCCCAGGTTTCTTTTCAGCACTGTAGCCAGGCTGACAAAGAGTCAGAGCTCTATTGAGCTGAGTATTCCATTAACTTTAACTAGTAATGACTTCATGACTTTCTTTGCTAACAAAATTTTGACTATTAGAGAAAAAATTACTCATAACCATCCCAAAGATGTATCGTTATCTTTGGCTGCTTTCAGTGATGCCGGTATTTGGTTAGACTCTTTCTCTCCGATTGTTCTGTCTGAGTTATTTTCATTAGTTACTTCATCCAAACCATCAACATGCTTATTAGACCCCATTCCTGCCAGGCTGCTCAAGGAAGTCCTACCATTATTTAATGCTTCAATCTTAAATATGATCAATCTATCTTTGTTAGTTGGTTATGTACCACAGGCCTTTAAGGTGGCAGTAATTAAACCATTACTTAAAAAGCCATCACTTGACCCAGCTATCTTAGCTAATTATAGGCCAATCTCCAACCTTCCTTTTCTCTCAAAGATTCTTGAGAGGGTAGTTGTAAAACAGCTAACTGATCACCTGCAGAGGAATGGTCTATTTGAAGAGTTTCAGTCAGGTTTTAGAATTCATCATAGTACAGAAACAGCATTAGTGAAGGTTACAAATGATCTTCTTATGGCTTCGGACAGTGGACTTATCTCTGTGCTTGTTCTGTTGGACCTCAGTGCTGCTTTTGATACTGTTGACCATAAAATTTTATTACAGAGATTAGAGCATGTCATAGGTATTAAAGGCATTGCGCTGCGGTGGTTTGAATCATATTTGTCTAATAGATTACAGTTTGTTCATGTAAATGGGGAATCTTCTTCACAGACTAAAGTTAATTATGGAGTTCCACAAGGTTCTGTGCTAGGACCAATTTTATTCACTTTATACATGCTTCCCTTGGGCAGTATTATTAGACGGTATTGCTTAAATTTTCATTGTTACGCAGATGATACCCAGCTTTATCTATCCATGAAGCCAGAGGATACGCACCAATTAGCTAAACTGCAGGATTGTCTTACAGACATAAAGACATGGATGACCTCTAATTTCCTGCTTTTAAACTCAGATAAAACTGAAGTTATTGTACTTGGCCCCACAAATCTTAGAAGCATGGTGTCTAACCAGATCGTTACTCTGGATGGCATTTCCCTGATCTCTAGTAATACTGTGAGAAATCTTGGAGTTATTTTTGATCAGGATATGTCATTCAAAGCGCATATTAAACAAATATGTAGGACTGCCTTTTTGCATTTACGCAATATCTCTAAAATCAGAAAGGTCTTGTCTCAGAGTGATGCTGAAAAACTAATTCATGCATTTGTTTCCTCTAGGCTGGACTATTGTAATTCATTATTATCAGGTTGTCCTAAAAGTTCCCTAAAAAGCCTTCAGTTGGTTCAGAATGCTGCAGCTAGAGTACTGACGGGGACTAGCAGGAGAGAGCATGTCTCACCCGTGTTGGCCTCCCTTCATTGGCTTCCTGTTAATGCTAGAATAGAATTTAAAATTCTTCTTCTTACTTATAAGGTTTTGAATAATCAGGTCCCATCTTATCTTAGGGACCTCATAGTACCATATTACCCCATTAGAGCGCTTCGCTCTCAGACTGCGGGCTTACTTGTAGTTCCTAGGGTTTGTAAGAGTAGAATGGGAGGCAGAGCCTTCAGCTTTCAGGCTCCTCTCCTGTGGAACCAGCTCCCAATTCAGATCAGGGAGACAGATACCCTCTCTACTTTTAAGATTAGGCTTAAAACTTTCCTTTTCGCTAAGGCTTATAGTTGGGCTGGATCGGGTGACCCTGGACCATCCCTTGGTTATGTTGCTTTAGACGTAGACTGTGTTTCATAATTATTGTATGGCCTTGCCTTGCAATGTGGAGCGCCTTGGGGCAACTGTTTGTTGTGATTTGGCGCTATACAAGAAAAAAGTTGATTGATTGATTGATATATATATGTATGTATATATATGTATATATATGTGTGTATATATATATATATATATATATATATGTACACTCAACAAAAATATAAACGCAACACTTTTGGTTTTGCTCCCATTTTGTATGAGATGAACTCAAAGATCTAAAACTTTTTCCACATACACAATATCACCATTTCCCTCAAATATTGTTCACAAACCAGTCGAAATCTGTGATCGTTAGCACTTCTCCTTTGCTGAAATAATCCATCCCACCTCACAGGTGTGCCATACCAAGATGCTGATTAGACACCATGATTAGTGCACAGGTGTGCCTTAGACTGCCCACAATAAAAGGCCACTCTGAAAGGTGCAGTTTTATCACACAGCACAATGCCACACATGTCGCAAGATTTGAGGGAGCGTGCAATTGGCATGCTGACAGCAGGAATGTCAACCAGAGCTGTTGCTCGTGTATTGAATGTTCATTACTGTACCATAAGCCATCTCCAAAGGCGTTTCAGAGAATTTGGCAGTACATCCAACCAGCCTCACAACCGCAGACCACGTGTAACCACACCAGCCCAGGACCTCCACATCCAGCATGTTCACCTCCAAGATCGTCTGAGACCAGCCACTCGGACAGCTGCTGGAACAATCGGTTTGCATAACCAAAGAATTTCTGCACAAACTGTCAGAAACCGTCTCAGGGAAGCTCATCTGCATGCTCGTCGTCCTCATCAGGGTCTCGACCTGACTCCAGTTCATCGTCGTAACCAACTTGAGTGGGCAAATGCTCACATTCGCTGGCGTTTGGCACGTTGGAGAGGTGTTCTCTTCACGGATGATGCGAAGGAGATGTGTTGCACTGCATGAGGCAAATGGTGGTCCCACCAGATACTGACTGGTATCCCCCCCCCCAGTAAAACAAAACTGCACCTTTCAGAGTGGCCTTTTATTGTGGACAGTCTAAGGCACACCTGTGCACTAATCATGGTGTCTAATCAGCATCTTGATATGGCACACCTGTGAGGTGGGATGAATTACCACAGCAAAGGAGAATCAATCAATCAATCAATCAATTTTTTTTTATATAGCGCCAAATCACAACAAACAGTTGCCCCAAGGCGCTTTATATTGTAAGGCAAGGCCATACAATAATTATGTAAAACCCCAACGGTCAAAACGACCCCCTGTGAGCAAGCACTTGGCTACAGTGGGAAGGAAAAACTCCCTTTTAACAGGAAGAAACCTCCAGCAGAACCAGGCTCAGGGAGGGGCAGTCTTCTGCTGGGACTGGTTGGGGCTGAGGGAGAGAACCAGGAAAAAGACATGCTGTGGAGGGGAGCAGAGATCGATCACTAATGATTAAATGCAGAGTGGTGCATACAGAGCAAAAAGAAAAAGAAACAGTGCATCATGGGAACCCCCCAGCAGTCTACGTCTATAGCAGCATAACTAAGGGATGGTTCAGGGTCACCTGATCCAGCCCTAACTATAAGCTTTAGCAAAAAGGAAAGTTTTAAGCCTAATCTTAAAAGTAGAGAGGGTGTCTGTCTCCCTGATCTGAATTGGGAGCTGGTTCCACAGGAGAGGAGCCTGAAAGCTGAAGGCTCTGCCTCCCATTCTACTCTTACAAACCCTAGGAACTACAAGTAAGCCTGCAGTCTGAGAGCGAAGCGCTCTATTGGGGTAATATGGTACTACGAGGTCCCTAAGATAAGATGGGACCTGATTATTCAAAACCTTATAAGTAAGAAGAAGAATTTTAAATTCTATTCTAGAATTAACAGGAAGCCAATGAAGAGAGGCCAATATGGGTGAGATATGCTCTCTCCTTCTAGTCCCCGTCAGTACTCTAGCTGCAGCATTTTGAATTAACTGAAGGCTTTTTAGGGAACTTTTAGGACAACCCGATAACAATGAATTACAATAGTCCAGCCTAGAGGAAACAAATGCATGAATTAGTTTTTCAGCATCACTCTGAGACAAGACCTTTCTGATTTTAGAGATATTGCGTAAATGCAAAAAAGCAGTCCTACATATTTGTTTAATATGCACTTTGAATGACATATCCTGATCAAAAATGACTCCAAGATTTCTCACAGTATTACTAGAGGTCAGGGTAATGCCATCCAGAGTAAGGATCTGGTTAGACACCATGTTTCTAAGATTTGTGGGGCCAAGTACAATAACTTCAGTTTTATCTGAGTTTAAAAGCAGGAAATTAGAGGTCATCCATGTCTTTATGTCTGTAAGACAATCCTGCAGTTTAGCTAATTGGTGTGTGTCCTCTGGCTTCA
Organism: Thalassophryne amazonica; assembly: GCF_902500255.1. Lineage (NCBI taxonomy): Eukaryota > Metazoa > Chordata > Actinopteri > Batrachoidiformes > Batrachoididae > Thalassophryne > Thalassophryne amazonica. The sequence continues at coordinate 29,819,430 of NC_047114.1, read as the reverse complement.
TGGATAGATAAAGCTGGGTATCATCTGCGTAACAATGAAAATTTAAGCAATACCGTCTAATAATACTGCCTAAGGGAAGCATGTATAAAGTGAATAAAATTGGTCCTAGCACAGAACCTTGTGGAACTCCATAATTAACTTTAGTCTGTGGAGAAGATTCCCCATTTACATGAACAAATTGTAATCTATTAGACAAATATGATTCAAACCACCGCAGAGAAGTGCTCACTATCACAGATTTCGACTGGTTTGTGAACAATATTTGAGGGAAATGGTGATATTGTGTATGTGGAAAAAGTTTTAGATCTTTGAGTTCATCTCATACAAAATGGGAGCAAAACCAAAAGTGTTGCGTTTATATTTTTGTTGAGTATATGTATGTATGTATGTATATGTCACGTGACATGGATTATTCGTCCTATTGTTGCATTTAGAGTGCAATCTGGTTCCATACATTTGGTACCATTGCACTCTGCGAACTCCACCCGCTAGTGGGCAGAGTGACCCTAAACATGCAGAGTTTGTTTTGCTGACGGATGACGATTTGAAGTAGCTAATGGACAGTTCTAATTCGTCGAACACAAACAAAAATCCACTGTGCTGTAAGCCGTATGGAGGCATGAAGAGCTGTTAGAAGGAGGAAGGAGGAAGTTAGAATAAAAAACTGGACTAATTTCTGATGTGATTTTTTTCACTGCACTGAGGAAAAACTGCACAGTTTTTGTTGTTGCTGGTTTTTTTTTTTTTTTTTGGAAGTACACAAGGTCGGATCACCACAATGTAAGTCCATTTTCTGTTGTTTGTAAATTAATGTAATATAAAATTACAGTGATCTATTTTAGCCATTATATGAAACAAATAATGAATGTTTTTACATTCTTTTAATGGAACGAATATAATAACCAAGAATAGAAATAACAGAAATAACCAAGAATACCCAGGATTGCCTTCCAGATGGCAGGAAGACAAACCAAGACTGCGGGACAACAGCAAGAGGACTAACAAGGTTCTCATTCCTTGTGGCCATATTGTATATTATCAGGACATATACAGAGTATTCAAAACTCACAAAGACACCTCTGATACCTTCAAGAGTATCTTCACCAAGACCTGTTGAGGTAGTATCATTATTATCATAAAATAGAGTATTTGGGAATGCGCCTTTAAAAAGTCAACATTTTGTGATACTACAGCTTCTCTTTGTAATACCACACATTAATAATGTTTTCCTGATATAAAACCTTTGCACTTGTCTTTACATTTAAATTGTTAATCACTCAGTGTTCATCTTTCCCAGTCGTTAAAGAAAAAATGACATTGGGTTTCTACCTGCTGATGCAGAAAATGATGAAAGTTGAAAAATTTTAACTTTTGGCAGCTTGCACTGTTGTGGGGGGAAACGTTTAGGGTGGGGAGATAGTTTGTGTGCCCCGAATCTGAAGAAAGAAACATCACACTGGTCTTCACTAAATGTTCTGCATTGCTCACCGGAAGCAGACAAAAAGCCCAGATACCTGACCACAAGAACTGTAATAAACAATGGTTCTGAGAACACACAGTGGTGAAGGTGTAACTTTTTTCTTCCCAATATTACTCAGTGTTAAATTGCATTTGAAATAATTATGTTTGTTGTAAACAACTGGAAAAAATCTTCATGGAATGCAAATGGAACCTGTGGTTTGGATTTTTGTAGTATTTGCAAAAGCCAGCAGATTGCGTGTTTCATGCAATAGGTTTATAAGAATAACAATTACTTATTACTTATCTGTGAAGAGGATTATTGTATATGTTTACTACAGCTCAACTAAAAATATTTTTTGGAGAACAAAGAATCAGTCTGGCCCACTCGCACGTGGTATTGTTCACTACACAGACAATCCATACTACACAACTGGTGGCAAAACAACTACCTAGTGCAGAATAAGCACTCAGTAGCACTCAATGGCTGTGCTTAGGGCCCCTTCACACATCGTACGAATAAGTACAAATCAGGGCGAATCACGGCGGAATGAGTGCATGAGTGAACTACGAAAAGGTTGAGCTGATGGGCAGGCATGAACAATCCTGCACAGGTTTCGTGCACGCGATGGTGCGGTCTACGAAACCGTCACAGCGGGAACACAGTGCGAGCAGCATGTGTCCACATCACGTAGCTGCTGTGAAAATAAATAAATACATGCCATGGGATTCGAACCTGCAATTTACAAAAGCTCTGATTGCAAGCCAGAAACTTTATCACTGCACTACCATCACTGTCCTATAAAAGGTGTAGAAAAATGCCTGAAATAAACAACGAGATAGACGTATTTAAAAAAATAAAAATAAAACCACACACCATAAAAATACAAGTAACACCGCATTTTATTGAATCCCTCTTATCTGCAAATAATACAAGTATGAACCGTCTGTTACTCTGTAGATGACCCATGGTCACAGACATACAGTCATGAAATGACATGAATGGAGCAGTGTGCTGCTATCATGTCCACGTCTACTAGCCTGGTGTGTCCAGCCGGCTCTGCATTTGTCTGGCCCGACACATAGGTTCTATGGACGGCGTGCCACAGGATGGACACCGCGTCGTGGACATTCAGATCACTCGCTGCGTGTTATGATCTAACGGTCCGTTTCACCTGGGGTAGCCTGTCTATGTGTGCACCGTGCGCTCACTCACTACAGCCCATCGCAACAGCGATATATGTTTTTATGCAAGTCCACGTGAGGACAGCAAGCAGACATGCGTGTCACAGTGAACAGTTGTAAGTTCATGTTCGTCCAAACACGGTACTTGTCCCCCAGCCGTGACGTCCAGAACCACAGATCTCAACAGCAGCTGCTGTCGGTGGATACACCCCCTGTCCACTGACGTGTCAATCTCTGTTATGTGAGCATTATTTTTTAGTTATTTGTTATGTAATTGTGTATGTAGGTAGTGTAGCGCTTATTAATATACCTGTCCTGGCTGTGGTCTCTGTGTTTGTACTGTGACACGTCCTGTGCACTGAGCTGTCATTTGTGTCTCTGGTCAGCAGCTGGGAGGTGCCTCCCTGTGCTGTGTGTATTGTAACCTGGCTGTCCGGCCACACACACACACACACACACAGCGCATGTGGGGGGGGAGCGCGACGTGCACACATGCTAGACACATGTACCACGTGTGTTGGTTTTTGCAATGCCACATTCATGTGGGCACTTAGACAAATTTCACATTCAGCTCGGAAGTGATCGTCTGCTGACTGTTTTTCTGCTAACAGCGCGAATGGCCACATATTTTCTAAGTGTCAAGCGAGCTGTGTTGGATGGTCGTGTGTGTCAGCTGGAATTTGGCCGACACCTGCCGCGAGAAGGATCAAATGGGCTCTCACAGGGCACTCTCTGTCCTTCAGCCACTGGTGTTGTAGTGACAGCTGTACAAAGCATTAGAGGCAGTTCCGATTTGTAGCGAAAGCTGTACGTGGCATTAGAGGCAGCTCCAATTTTACACTAATTGCATACGTTTCCTGCTTCGTCCGCAATTCGACCACATTCATACTATGTGTGAAGGGGCCCCGTTATAAAGGGTAATTTTACTGGCATGGTGTACCTGTAAAAGGCCTTCACCACTCAGTCGTCCCACACTAAGCTTAAAGCCACTGGATGCTTTATGCTGACACAGTGGCATGGTTTGCACCCACTGAATACAAAACAAGTGGTAGACATACAACGCATCTGGTCTGTTCAACAGGCTGTAGGTATGCTGTGTAGTTCCACAGGGATAAATTTTGGATCCACTTTTGTTTGTATTGTATGGGAATGACATGTTAACTGCTACCAAGTGCAAATTATTCTCGTATGCAGATGATTCAGTTCTATTAGTAACATGTAAACATATATATCTGCATTGAACAAACCCTTGCATGTGAATTACAATCTGTTTGTGATTGGCTCATCGACAACAATGTTGTGAAAGTGTAGGAACACGGACCCACAACAGGGGGCGCAATGAACGGACAATGGAGGAAGGTGAATAACAAGGTTTACTATTGTGAAACGAGCACAATGAATACAACAATCACAATTTGGGGTCGAATCCGCTGGTGTCGTGTGGGCAGGCTCGAAGGTAGGAGACGTCCGTCTCAGTCGAACCGAAACCACCCAGATCTCCTCTGCCACCGAACCCTGGAAATACTGGAACCGCCAAGTCCCGAATTCCCAGGTGGCCACTGCCTCCGCTCGTCGGATCCGGTACTGCTGGCGGGAGAGAGCAACAACACAGGCGTGGATGCGACAGCACCCAGTAACGGAGAGGGGAGAAGCCGCCTCCACCTCTAGTCACAATATGGCAGGCAGGTGAGTACTTATCCAAGCAATTTAGCTTACAGTAATCAGCTGTCCTGAAAAGGTTTAACAAGTCTTTTAGCTAGTTAGTCAGAATATAAATGCAGAGAACGTTACCTCAGTCTAAAGGCGATATCTCGGCACTGAGGTGGAGACGCCGTCCTCCTGATATACCTCTGTGCTGAGTGGAACAGCTGTGTCCAGTGATGGGTGACAGCTGTCACCCCGGCTGCTCCCATAAGGCGGCAGCGCCCTCTGGTGCCTGGAGCCCGCACTCCAGGCAGGGCGCCCTCTGGTGGTGGTGGGCCAGCAGTACCTCCTCTTCAGCGGCCCACACAACAAACAAGCTGTCAATCCATGTGGGCAAAACTGAATAGATTTAGTGTGAATGTAATCATTAATTGTCTAAAACAGGTTACAGGTTAGTTGAAATTGTATCAAAAGACCAAGTTACATATCTAGGCATAACACTGGATCAGTTTTTAACAGGTAATTCCACTGTATCCACAATCGTGACTAAGTGTTTATGCAGGCTCAAGTTTCTGGATCAGAATACAAATAATTTTGGCTTTAAAATACAAAAATTATTTATGTCAGCACTGATCCAGTATCACCTCGATTACTTGTTCTTCATGGTATCGTGGTTTGACGAAATGCGATGAATCACGTCTCCAAGTGATCCATTACAAATAAATTAGGTACATACTCAGTGTTCCTTCAAGGACGCACATCAGAGCTGTTTTTTTCTCAAGGCAGAATGCTTCTTTGACAAGAGGGTAGGTCAGCAGAAACATGTCTACAACCTAGCCTATCCTTTTGCACCTGAATATTTGAAAGACAGTTTTATTCTAAATGGTAGAACTTACCAGACTAAGACCAATAATATTTTGTTTAATGCTCCCAGAGTTGAGTCATTTGGTTTATCCTCTTTTAATGATCCAGGTATCAAATAGTGGAACAGCCTAACATTGTTTATATGTCAAATTACATCGAGCCATGTTTTTAAGAAGTCTAGTCAAACAATTTTTTAAGTATCATTAACTCTAGCCAAGATATTTATACATGTTCCTATTTTTTCAGATTTTGGTGTTTAGTCTGCAAGGGCTGCGTTATATGTCCTTTAATAGTATTTTCTATTGTTTAAGTATTTTTATTATATTATTATTATGTTTCAGGATATCTTACTTTCGAAAGTATTCATATCCAACGTTTGATTTATATTTGGCCTAATTTATTTGGTCTATTTTTTTATATTTGTATTACTAGTTTTTATTACTTAATGTTATTTAATAGTTATTTAATGTTATTACTTATGTTTATTTATGTTAATTTTCAAAGACCAGAGTGCAAATAAGCACCCTATTTTGGAAGTTTTCTTGTGTGGCAGTAGAATTTATATATTTTTATATGTAATTTTACTGCCCAAATAAAAGTCAATCAATCAATATGACTGTGAGCACTAATACTCCACTTTTCTTAGTGTTCATGATCTCCAGCGGCTCTTTTGAACTCCAGCTTCCCAAAAAAAAAAAAAAAAAAACAAGATGAAAAACAAACAGCTGGGGGCGTGTCAATACGGAACATTGGGCACGTGAGGACTGACGTCACTTTAGGCGCGGACTTTTGTTAGCGGAAATAGTTCAGCTCCGACAGGTTTGCAAACTTAATTTGTTTATTTGTTGGACTTTGTAGGTTTTTCTGATGTAGCACGTCATCGTGGCTTTACTCTGTTTTATGATAGGGGTACTGAGACATATTTATACTTAACTACTAAGAAAAGCGGTTCGTTTTTGTTTTATCAACATGCTAATAGTGAGCTAATTTGACGAACTTTATCTAGGAGTAGCATTTTAATATATTACTTTTGCTATCTGAAAAAGTAGTCGCGTAATTTTCCAGTAACCAGTGATTTTCATTAATTGTACCTTTCAGTGATGTCCAGTATGCACTCAATGGCCTCTTCATTAGGTACACCGGTTCAACGGCATATGGAAGTTAATATGTAATCAGCCTAAAACTACATGGAAACATGGTTACAAAAAAAAAGATCTGCTGAAGTTCAACTCCAGAGAACAAGGTTTTTTTTTTTTTAAAGTGAAAATGCTTTGTGAAACTGAGGCTAGTCAACACAGGTTCACCATAGCTTGACAGGGGAAAACACCACTGAGGGTCCGTTTGTGTTTCACAAATGGACACTTATTCAGATACCATCAATCATAATGAAGCCACTGCTTCGAGCTTTTCGTCATGTCTTTGAGCTCCAGAGATAAAATACAGTTCGTGGTCATACTCATTTCAAATGTAGAAGTAAATGGCATTCATTTCATTTTTTCGTTTATTTTCATTTATATAGCGCCAAATCACAACAAGGTTGCCTCAAGATGCTTCACACAAGTAAGGTTTAACCAGAGCAACAGTGGTAAGGAAAAACTCCCTCTGAGGAAGAAACCTCAAGCAGACCAGACTCAAAGGGGTGACCCTCTGCTTGGGCCATGCTACAGACACAAATTACAAAACAATACAAAATGTCACTGAATGACATTAACAACTATGTCTGTTCCCGCACATTGCTACCACAAGATGCTTTACCTTCCGGTGCCTGTGCAGTGCACAGTGTGCACACTGGAAAAAGCAGTGTAAACAGTAACTGCTTGACCGTATAATGGGGGTCAGAATTTGTTGAAAGTGAAAGGGTCACGTCATCTCTGCTCACTACCCCACTCACCCACCTGTAACACTAAGTTGTACTATTGAATAGCTGAAGAACAATAACAATAATAAGAGTATAAATTATAAAAAAAAAAAGTAATTTTCAAAGTTGTCAAGCATGTATTAATGTTGTTGCTCTTGTTTCACTACAAGCCGTGTATGTACAGGCCGACTGTACATGCTTTTCAACCTGCTGAAACTAAATGCACATCTGATACCGATACTAGTTATGAAGAATTGTTAGCATCATATTAGTTAGCATCCCTGAGTCTTTTTAAGGACAAAGAAAAATAATATTAACAAGTAAGGTACATTCTACACACCATTCTCCATCTTCGTACTTAGTGATTGTTATTTATTCACTTGTTTTTGTTTGGTCAGTAATCAATCTGTAAGCAAATCTTCTGTGCCAGTGTTCTGAGGGGGGCAGTTTAGCCACTAGGGCAACCTAGTCCACAGGGTGACGGCAGGTGAAATTGGCGGCAAAATGTTAGTCGGGTGACCTGACCAGGCGCTAGTGAAAACATGGGTCCATCCTGTCTTGAATCAACAATTCAGGTTGTGGCTGATGTAACAGTGATGCTATCATTTCAATATGGACCATCATCTGTAAGTGTTTCCAGCAGCTTGTTGAATCTATACTACAAAAAGGTATAGCGGAATATACAGCGGGTAAATAAAGTACTGAACACGTCACCATTTTTCTCAGTAAATGTATTTCTTAAGGAGCTATTGACATGAAATTTTCATCAGATGTCAGTACAACCCAAATAATCCATAGAAGCAAAGAACCAAAAAACAAATAAGTACCGAATTTGTAATGTGTAATAAAAATGGAATGACACTGGGGAAAAAATACTGAACCACTTACTGAAATGTATTTAATACTTATTGCAAAAGCCTCTATTGACAGCTGACAGCTTCAAGATGTCTCTTGTATGGAGAAAATAGTTGCGTGCATTGCTAAGGTGTAATTTTTGGCCCATTCTTCTAGACAAACAGTCTTCAAATCTTGAAGCTTCTGCGGACCTCTTCTATGAACTGTGATCTTTAGTTCTTTCCATAAATTTTATATAGAATTCATGTCAGGTGATTGCTGGGCCATTCTAGCAGATATTTTCATTCTCTGAAACCCATCAAGAGTTTCCTTGGTTGTGTGTTTGGGATCACTGTCTTGTTAAAATGTCCACCCTCGTTTCATTTCCATCATCCTGGTAGATTTTTATCAAGAATGTCTCAGGACATTTTTCTGTTCATCGTATCTTCAATTATATGAAGTTTGCCAGTGTTGTATGGTAAATAATGGTAAATGGACTGCATTTATATAGCGCTTTCCATCCGCATCAGGAGCTCAAAGTACTTTACAATTATGCCTCACATTCACCAATTCACACAGACACACTCACATACCAATGCAGGCGCAACTAGGGGATTACGGACTTTGCCCAAGGGCCCTTAGTGATTTTCTGGTTGAGCTGGGGTTTGAACTGAGGATCCTCTGGTCTGAAGCCCAACACTTATCCACTAGACCAGGGGTGGGCAGTTATTTTTTGCAAAGGGCCAAATGAGAAACAAAATATTGTGGAGGGCCAGGCCAAAAGGCTAAATGCAATTCTGCACAATAATAATTTTATTCCTATATAAAAAAAAAAAAGCAGTAAATCGTATTGTTTTGACAAACAGATGTTCTGATTAGGAAATGAAAAAAAGGTTACCTTACAAAAATGTAATTTATTCATTCAAATTTTCCAAGACAATAATCAACAAAATGTGAAACATTTCTGACTCATTACACTTGTGATAATTTTCAGTCACATTGACCTTAAAATGCATTTTGAGTTTAATATACTGTTGAAACTGAAACTTACTGTTGGAACAAGGAGGTTCTTAGCTTCTTAGTTTTGTCATTGTAAACCAGATATTAAAGACAAGTCACTATCATTGCCATGAAACTGTGCAGAAAAAGAGAAGTGTCCCAGTACACTAGCTCTTATGCCTTTGCATGACTACATTTGTATTTTCCACCACTTTCCACATTGTTTTCAGTTCTTTTTTTCTTGTTCAGTGAGAGAAATGTGGTCTCTGTTGATCTTTAACAAGTGTATCAAAGTCAGGCCGAATGTCTGAGGTGGAGATGCGAAGCACAGCCAACATCAGTGAGAGCGGACCTGGACCTGGATTTGTTTAACTTCATCCAAATTCGGCATTCAGCATCCACCTCTCTCTTTTTGGCATGAGCGGACATTTTTGAGGAGCGGTACACATTGATTGCATTAATAATTTCCCAGAACAAATTAAAAAAAAAAAAAAAAAAAACATAAAAGCAATGCGGTTTTAGTTTAGTCATAAAGGCCCGGTCACACGACGACAGCTGAACGAAGGAGGAAAAGTCACAAATTGTCAGGAAAATGTGGAGGAATGATCTTGCACCTTTCCCATCACCGAAAAGCCTGCGCATAAAGAGTGCATGAGTGTGAAAACAAAACATTCACGATTATGGGGCCGAAAGCGGGTATAAAACCAAATGGTTTCCGGCGCTGGATCCGTGGCTCCATCCCCCATCTCCATTGCTGTCCCCATGGATCACGCGAACGCGCCATGCCAGGCTGTGTTGCGTGTATTATGCAATTGCACTGTGCCAAGTTGTGTGGCTTGTATTATGCGATGGCACCATGCCAGGCAGTGTGGCATGGGCCAATCGCTCTGTACCAGGCTCTGCTATACTCTGGTGGATATGCACACGCAGCCACAAACGACTTGGGAGGTGGACGAAGGTCACACGCTACACTAATTTGGTGGGATAGTAAATATTTCATTCTCTAATTTTCAGGTGTTTGCGGGCCTGTCAGAGTCGTCCAAAGGGCCGTATGCGGTCCACGGGCTGTAAAATGCCCAGGTGTGCACTAGACCATCACCTCCACAAAAGGTTAAAATCCATAATATACAATATAGGGCAGGGCTCTTCAACTCATTCCTGATTAATAACTGATTCCATCTGCTCAAAGTTATGTTAATCAGTGAAATCACCTGGTGGAGTGGGTGGTTGCAAAGAAAACCTGCACCCCCTCGGCCCTTTCTGGAAAGCGTTGAAGAACCCTGGTATAAGGGGCCTGACCCCTCCCCTCCCATCTCCTCTCCTTGATTCAAACACGTCTGCATTTTCTCCTGTTGAGAAAACACAGAGCTTTTTGGAAACACGAAGCTGTTAGTCTGTAAAATAAACCATTAATTGTTTGCCTCTCTGTGCTCAGCATAATGGCACCCTGACACCTGCACGACTTTGATGCATGCACTTGCACACACGTCGTTGTGACGATCCCACCAGCTGTATTCCCAGTGGGACGCCATGCTGTGTTCCACCGGCTGCCACACGCTCTGCGCTGGATGCTGTGTATATAAAATAATGATTTCATAGCGGATTAATCATTTTCTCTGCAAGTTGGCTGCTGAAAACGGCTCTAATCGCTTCCTGCATCACAGAGGACCGCTGCAACAGCAGCCATTCCCACACGCGCTGAATGAGCTGGAGAAAGCATTTGGAGCCATCTAAAAAGGTAATTATTTGTCTGTTTATATTGTCATGGCTTGGTAAAACGGTTGCATTTTCTTTCCTTCTTGTCTGCAGCTTTAAAACTATGTTTATTATAGATTTAACATCTTGTTATAATTGTTCAGATGAGCTGCGCTCTGATGCGGCGTGCTGACAAAATCACTCGCTCTGTTCACTTCTTTACTTGACGAGCTGCACGTAGTGTTAGCGAGCAGACATTACACGACATTTATGCGTGAAAGATTTTTTTGAACATTTCATAATTCTTTTTGTGCAATTGCACGTGCCGGTGCCCCTGTCACGTTCAGTCTACACCCGTTAACGACGAGTTTACTCTCCTTCACGACACAGGTCATACAAGTGTCAGCACACCTTAGTCCAGTCCTATTAGTGTCAGGGTCTTCAAATTCACATGGAACATTCTTGGGACACAGACCTTGAACAAGTTCAACGATGGCTAACCTTGACTTATTTTAAGAGGTCAAAAGGTCACATTGTTTCCTGTTGTTATGCTCATATGGCTGAGGGTATTTTAGCATTACGTTATATTTTCTTTTACTCAGATGAAGAGAGATGTGTATCTCTGCAGTGCACAGCACATGAAGGCGGAACTTGGCGAACAATGAGCCGCTACATGCAGCGCTGCAAACATAAACTGCCATCTTGGCCGGTAAAAATAGCTGATACTAATACCTGCAAAAATGCTGAATATCTGCGCTGATAATCGACCAGGCTGATAATCAGTTGACCCTTAATACAATATGCAACACACCTTCTTGTTACGTGTTTAATCAGGAGACTTGCAATGTGTCCTGTTCTGCAAAGTGGCAACACAAATAGCTGTTCTGCAAACCTTGTGACCTGACAATGTGGAGTTTCCGTCAGGAAAAACCACATGCTGAAAAACAGCCCCACATCAGGATGTTCCCACCTCCATGCTACTTCACTGTTGGCATGGTGTTTTTGGGGTCATGTGCAGTGACATTTATGGTGTGTATTATGGCATCCAAAGAGTTCAGTTTTGGTCTCATTTGACCAGACTATATTCTCAGAGTATTTCACAGGCTTGTCTAAATATTGTGCAGCAAAGTTTAAGTGAGCTTCAACATGCTTTTTCTTCAGGAAGGGAGTGTTGCATTGTGAACGTTCATACAGGCTATGGTGGTGAAGTGCATTACTTATTGTTTTCTTGGAAACAATTATACCTGCTAATTCCAGGCCTTTCTGAAGTGGCTCTTGGGCAACTCTTCTGAGAATTCTTTTCAGTCTGCTGTTAGAAATCTTGCAAGCAGCACCTGGTCATGGCCAGTTTATGGTGAAATGATGTTCTTTCCACTTTCATATTATGGCCCAAACAGTGCTCACTGGAACATTCACAAATTTAGAAGTTCTTCTGTAATCAATGCAATCAGTATGCTTTGCAGCAATAAAGTTGTGAAGTTCTTGAGAGAACGCTTTGCTTTTACCCATCATGAGATGTTTCTTGTGTGGCGCTTTTAATTGCCATTGGTTGGGACTGAACCAGCTGATACTAATTTGCACTGACAATGAGCAGGACAGCTTTCTAATTACTGATAGATTTCAGATGGTGTCTTAGCTTTCCATGTCTTTTTGCCCCTCCCTTTTTTCAGGTGTTCAATACTTTTTTCCTGTGTCATTTCAAAGATTATTACACATACTTTATGGACATCTATGGTTTAATTTCTTTGTATGTGTGGATTACTTGGGTTGTTACCAACATCTGGTGAAATTTTAATGTCAATAGCACCTTTAGAAATATATTCACTGAGTAAAATTGTTCAAGACTTATTTTACCCGCTGTGTGTGTGTGTGTGTGTGTGTGTGTAAATAAATGTAATAATCTTTAAAGTTATGGTCCAAATTGGACATATAAGACATCAGCAGTTTTGACTCAGTGAATTACCACCTTAAATACAAGTAGTTTCATTCTAGTAGCCACAGTCTTTGTAGTTTGTTCAAACTACCATCAAAAATATAGGTTTTCCCTATTTCCCCCAGAAAGAACAATTTGTTTTTTTCTTTCAAAATGGATGTTTCATTGAATATTTCTTTGTTACATCAAGCTACACATCATAATGACCTTTTAAAGAATATAACATTTAAAGCAGTGATGCATACATGTGTTTAAATTACCGGTATGCTATATAATCTATGGGGCGATCTTTAAGCTTAATTTTTTAAATGCTGTGATGATATTTGGTTCCACATTTCACAGGAAAAATTGCCAACTTTCTTTTGTTGTCTGTGTACAGGGATTGTTTTTAAATTTGCTAATACAGCAATGTTTCTCAATCACACAAAAAATATGTATTCATTTTATTTTGAACTTCCTTAAACATCTATGGGTGTAAACTACCAAACAAATATTTGCACACACTTTCCTGTTCATTTGAATGGGAATGTCCAAAGTTTTTACTGGCTAAATCCAATGCCAGCATGGTGTGATTAAGTAGCCAGATAACAGTGACAGTCTGACCTTGTACTATTTTTGGCTGTCTCTGTTCATCAATTTTTGTGGTTGTTTGTGTTGCTTTCTTTAGATGGCGTTGTCTCCTGTTGGCACTAATGACATGACCACAGACAGGAAATCTGACCGAAGTCACAAGAGGAACAAAATCACAAGTAAAATTGGAAGCTGCATAACTGAACTGTTACATAGATGTGGACAAAATTAATAGCACCCCCCCCCCCCCCCCCCCCCCAATGAAATTAAAAATTTTCTTCCAATTTTTCTCAAGTGTTTTTTAACAGTGCAAGGAATTTTCCACAGCATTTCTAAACATTTCACCCCGATGTGAGGGTGCTGCCACACAAGGTACTCAATACACATAGGGAGCAACTAGGGGATTAAGGACCTTGCCCAAGGGCCCTGAGTGATTTTCCGGTCAGGCTGACTGGAAAACAGCTCTAGTTTTGTCTCATGTGACCAAAGAACATGCTTCCAGTATACATTACTTTCCTCCAGGTTGTCCCTAGCATACTTCAGTCTGGTTTGAAGGTGTTTCTTCTGCATAAGTGGAGTTTTTCTTGGTCTGCAACCTCACAGTCCATTCCTGTGCAGGGCTCTAGTGATTGTCTTCTTTGAGACTATAATTCCCGACTTGGCTGAGTTATTCACTAGTGTCTTGCAGTTGTTCTGGGGCCTGTAGACACATTTCTCTAGTTTTCTTTCCTGAGTCTTTGAAATCTTTTACTTCCTACCTCTGCCCAGTTTGTTCTATACTGTGTAGCTCTCTTTGAAGTTCTTGATGATACTTCTCACTCCAGTTCTTGACACTTGGAAACGCTGTGGTAACTTTGTGTGTCCTTTTCCTGCATTGTGAGCTTCAACAATTCTTTTTCACAAGTTTAAACTGATTTGTTTTGTTTTTGGCATAATGCTTGCTCAAGTGACAGATCAAACACTTACAACCCCTGGCAATAATTATGGAACCACTGGCCTCGGAGGATGTTCATTCGGTTGTTTAATTTTGTAGAAAAAAAGCAGATCACAGACGTGACACAAAACTAAAGTCATTTCAAATGGCAACTTTCTGACTTTAAGAAACACTATAAGAAATCAAGAAAAAAAAATTGTGGCAGTCAGTAACGGTTACTTTTTTAGACCAAGCAGAGGGAAAAAAATATGGACTCAATTCTGAGGAATAAATTATGGAATCACCCTGTAAATTTTCATCCACAAAACTAACACCTGCATCAAATCAGATCTGCTCGTTAGTCTGCATCTAAAAAGGAGTGATCACACCTTGGAGAGCTGTTGCACCAAGTGGACTGGCATGAATCATGGCTCCAACACGAGAGATGTCAATTGAAACAAAGGAGAGGATTATCAAACTCTTAAAAGAGGGTAAATCATCACGCAATGTTGCAAAAGATGTTGGTTGTTCACAGTCAGCTGTGTCTAAACTCTGGACCAAATACAAACAACATGGGAAGGTTATTAAAGGCAAACATACTGGTAGACCAAGGAAGACATCAGAGCGTCAAGACAGAAAACTTAAAGCAATATGTCTCAAAAATCGAAAATGCACAACAAAACAAATGAACGAATGGGAGGAAACTGGAGTCAACGTCTGTGACCGAACTGTAAGAAACCACCTAAAGGAAATGGGATTTACATACAGAAAAGCTAAACGAAAGCCATCATTAACACCTAAACAGAAAAAACAAGGTTACAATGGGCTAAGGAAAAGCAGTCGTGGACTGTGGATGACTGGATGAAAGTCATATTCAGTGATGAATCTCGAATCTGCATTGGGCAAGGTGATGATGCTGGAACTTTTGTTTGGTGCCGTTCCAATGAGATTTATAAACATGACTGCCTGAAGAGAACATGTAAATTTCCACAGTCATTGATGATATGGGGCTGCATGTCAGGTAAAGGCACTGGGGAGATGGCTGTCATTACGTCATCAATAAATGCACAAGTTTACGTTGATATTTTGGACACTTTTCTGATCCCATCAATTGAAATGATGTTTGGGGATGATGAAATCATTTTTCAAGATGATAATGCATCTTGCCATAGAGCAAAAACTGTGAAAACATTCCTTGCGAAAAGACACATAGGGTCAGTGTCATGGCCTGCAAATAGTCCGGATCTTAATCCAATTGAAAATCTTTGGTGGAAGTTGAAGAAAATGGTCCATGACAAGGCTCCAACCTACAAAGTTGATCTGGCAACAGCAATCAGAGAAAGTTGGAGCCAGATTGATGAAGAGTACTGTTTGTCACTCATTAAGTCCATGCCTCAGATACTGCAAGCTGTTATAAAAGCCAGAGGTGGTGCAACAAAATACTAGTGATGTGTTGGAGCGTTCTTTTGTTTTTCATGATTCCATAATTTTTTCCTCAGAATTGAGTGAGTCCATATTTTTTTCCCTCTGCTTGGCCTAAAAAAGTAACCGTTACTGACTGCCACAATTTTTTTTCCTGATTTCTTATAGTGTTTCTTAAAGCCAGAAAGTTGCCATTTGAAATGACTTTAGTTTTGTGTCATGTCTGTGATCTGCTTTTTTTTTTTCTACAAAATTAAACAACTGAATGAACATCCTCCGAGGCCGGTGATTCCATAATTTTTGCCAGGGGTTGTACTAACATTTTTATACTGTCTGTACATTGGAAGATAAGTCTCGGTTTGAAATTGATTTTACAAGCTTTTAGCGTTAGAAAGTTGTAGCACATCATTGTAGAACAGTGGTTTGTCCTATGGGTCAATGAAAAGGTCAGTTCTTGGGGGGGGGGGGGGGGGGGGGGGGGGGGGGGTAATAATTTTTTTCACCCTGGTGTCTTTGTGGTTTTTGTGAAATAATATATTTGTTAAACCCAGAAGATCAGAATGATGTGCACAAAGCACCACATTTCAGTATCTCATCTCATTCCTGAGATATGGTCATTAATGGATTTTAGACAATGGCCTGTAATTTGACCTTTATTAAACGCTGAGCATTTGAGGATAAATCAAAGTGATAGCACATATGGCTGCCTCTACAAAAATTTCTTGTCCATAAATGAGTCAAATATAAGGACTGTAAAGAGATTGGCAAAAATTGTTTGTTCAGAATGAGAAACAACACAAACAGGCTCTAAAACATTTTCTATATACACAAATTAACTATTTCTCTCAAATATTGTTCACAAATCTGTCTAAATCTGTGTTAGTGAGCACTTCTACTTTGCTGAGATAATCCATCCCACCTCACAGGTGTGGCATATCAAGATGATGATTAGACAGCATGATTATTGTGTGTGCCTTAGGCTGGCCACAATAAAAGGCCATGTTACAGCCATAGACCAGGAGAGGGCCGGTGTATTCAACACACCTGTGTCAGTTAATGAGGTCATTAACAGGAGAACTTGACTGCGTATGGAGGAGGTAATTCAGCCATTTAATTCAGGCTTTATATACACTCAACAAAAATATAAACGCAACACTTTTGGTTTTGCTCCCATTTCGTATGAGATGAACTCAAAGATCTAAAACTTTTTCCACATACACAATATCACCAATTCCCTCAAATATTGTTCACAAACCAGTCTAAATCTGTGATAGTGAGCACTTCTCCTTTGCTGAGATAATCCATCCCACCTCACAGGTGTGCCATACCAAGATGCTGATTAGACACCATGATTAGTGCACAGGTGTGCCTTAGACTGCCCACAATAAAAGGCCACTCTGAAAGGTGCAGTTTTATCACACAGCACAATGCCACAGATGTCGTAAGATTTGAGGGAGCGTGCAATTGGCATGCTAACAGCAAGAATGTCAACCAGAGCTGTTGCTCGTGTATTGAATGTTCATTTCTCTACCATAAGCCGTCTCCAAAGGTGTTTCAGAGAATTTGGCAGTACATCCAACCAGCCTCACAACCGCAGACCACGTGTAACCAAACCAGCCCAGGACCTCCACATCCAGCATGTTCACCTCCAAGATCGTCTGAGACCAGCCACTCGGACAGCTGCTGAAACAGTCGGTTTGCAGAACCAAAGAATTTCTGCACAAACTGTCAGAAACCGTCTCAGGGAAGCTCATCTGCATGCTCGTCATCCTCATCGGGGTCTCGACCTGACTCCAGTTCGTTGTCGTAACCGACTTGATTGGGCAAATGCTCACATTTGCTGGCATTTGGCATGTTGGAGAGGTGTTCTCTTCACGGATGAATCCCGGTTCACACTGTCCAGGGCAGATGGCAGACAGCATGTGTGGCGTCGTGTGGGTGAACGGTTTTCTGATGTCAATGTTGTGGATCGAGTGGCCCATGGTGGCAGTGGGGTTATGGTATGGGCAGGCGTCTGTTATGGACGAAGAACACAGGTGCATTTTAATGATGGCATTTTGAATGCACAGAGATACTGTGACGAGATTGTGAGGCCCATTGTTGTGCCATACATCCAAGAACATCACCTCATGTTGCAGCAGGATAATGCACGGCCCCATGTTGCAAGGATCTGTACACAATTCTTGGAAGCTGAAAATGTCCCAGTTCTTGCATGGCCGGCATACTCACCGGACATGTCACCCATTGAGCATGTTTGGGATGCTCTGGACCGGCGTATACGACAGCGTGTACCAGTTCCTGCCAATATCCAGCAACTTCGCACAGCCATTGAAGAGGAGTGGACCAACATTCCACAGGCCACAACTGACAACCTGATCAACTCTATGTGAAGGAGATGTGTTGCACTGCATGAGGCAAATGGTGGTCACACCAGATACTGACTGGTATCCCCCCCAATAAAACAAAACTGCACCTTTCAGAGTGGCCTTTTATTGTGGGCAGTCTAAGGCACACCTGTGCACTAATCATGGTGTCTAATCAGTATCTTGATATGGCACACTTGTGAGGTGGGATGGATTATCTCAGCAAAGGAGAAGTGCTCACTATCACAGATTTAGACTGGTTTGTGAACAATATTTGAGGGAAATGGTGATATTGTGTATGTGGAAAAAGTTTTAGATCTTTGAGTTCATCTCATACAAAATGGGAGCAAAACCAAAAGTGTTGCGTTTATATTTTTGTTGAGTAAGTACTGTCACTTCAACTCAAGACTAAAGCCCTAACTCAATTCTCTGCATCCTCATTGCGATTTTATGCTGAAAGTTCTGACCAGAATTGATGAATCAGCTCTCTGCTGCTTTGATGCACCTTTTTCATAATGTTGCTCCTCTAGCTGGTATTCTTTGTGCTCCATGCTGTTTTCTGTGTACCAAATAAGTGTACCTCCAAGATGTGTACTGTAGTGTGCCCAGTGAGCATTGTCCTAATTGTGTCACAGCCAGTTACACTTTTTCTTCGTTCATGTGGAGTAGAAAACTTTGGCCAGCGCTTATATTTGTTTAATGACATGATCTGACCAATTCCTCTAAAGGCCAGACCATAGGACAAATTAAAATTCCCTTGATACAAGGACAAATCAAAGTGCCCTTGATACAAGATCATTAGATCACCCACCCCTTAATATAGTGTTTCAAACATTTTCACACCAAGGACCACTTAAACCCCCCCCCCCCACACACACACACACACACACACTCCACACCCCAAAAATATTGCAGACCACTTAACTCCCCAAATATCCAAAACCAGTCAGTCTGCTTAGCACTCCAACAGGAAATTACAGCCAATTAGAGTGTGGAGTCATTTTAAACAGTTTGAGAAATGCTTTTAACTTAGAACATGATATTAATTTAAAATGTCATATTTTATCAATGTACTTATGGATCACTAGGGTTTGCTCACAGACCACCAGCAGTCCAGAGATCACTTTTTGAGAAAGTCTGCCCTAATACCATGTGTAGCATCTAAAGCTGCATTGGCTCATCCTTTGTTTTTGTTTTCCTGCAGGGGATGTGGAGTTGGACATTGAGAATCTTTACAGAGCTGTTCCTCAACTTACTAAGGTTTTCAGGATCACAGATAAAATTGGAGAAGGTAGACATTCTACTCATGTTCTCCATATTCCGGGAGCTCATTCCAGACATATTGGCTGATTCTTGAATTTTCCATGGCCTTCATACAGTTTCCAATGTGCCTCAGGGGACTTACCTGAAAGTTACTTGTGTGTCTGTGCATTAGGTACCTTCAGCTCAGTGTACCTGGGTGAAGCTCAGATGAAGGATGGGAGGAGAGAGAAGTTTGCCCTCAAACACCTCATTCCAACCAGCCACCCAACACGTATTGCTGCAGAGCTTCAGTGTCTGACGGTTGCTGGGTGAGTCAAACGCTGTCGGGTGTTCAAACAGTGATGTGTCTCTTTTCGATTCTCTGCTGAAAGATCACTTTCTAATATGTTGCTGACTGATCTTACTGTGCTGGGTACAAAATCTATTGTGATTACTAGTCTTTGATAAGACTGCAGCTGACAATCATTTCGTATAATTTGATTATTTGCTCGATTAGTTTTTATGTTGATAAAGAGTCAGGAAAATGCGAAAGTGTTGATCATCATTTCCCAAAACCCACAATGCCATCATTAAATGTCTCATTTTGTGATAGAGGATAGAAACTAGTGATGAAACCACAAAATTATTCACACTTAAGAAGCTGAAAGCAAAACATTTGGACATTAAAAAAATACTCTAAATGAGTAAACCGTTTGGTAGAGCATATTGATATCTACCACATTCTATTGAAAAATGTGAGTATATTAAAGGGTTAGTCAGTGATTAATCATTGCAGTTGTAGTCTTTGATAGTTACTGTAAAGCAGATGACAATTTAGGTCTGTGTTTTTTGTTTGTTTTTCTTTCTTTTTACTAGCGGTATGGATAAAAGTGCCTCTGTAAATTTTGTTTCAATGATTACTGTGAAAAATAAAAACTGGAGTCAACTTAAAAATGTAACACGACCAGCTGCGAAAGGTTTTTAAGTTCACTCAACTTTGCATTACATCCAACAAATCATATTTGGTTCAGATAAACCTTATCTTTTGAAGAAACTAATAACCTAACTCAGAAAAGCAAGTTGACTTCATTTTATTGTTCCTGAAGTTGAAAAACTTAAAGATCTGTCACCTTTACTTTACAAGTAAGATCCTTCGGCATCTCCCTCATTTTTCCACTCGGGGTCACCACAGCAGGTCTGATGTGGATCTGCATGTTGATTTAGCACAGGTTTTACACCAGATACCCTTCCAGACACAACTTTGTCTTACATAGGCAATGGGCAGTGGTGGGGTGGGGTTTGAACAGGAAAACTTCTGCACTGAAAACAAGCACACTTACCACTTGGCTCCACCCCAACTACATTATTTCACAACCCTTTTTTAGCATTTAAGGATGACGAATGCCGTTACAAACAGTGGTGGGCACAGTTCTGATAATCCGATAACCGATAATTATCGAAGATAAAGTTTTCATTATCGGATTATCTTTTCAGATAACTTCGTAAACCATTATTGGACTAATTATCTTCCGATAAATTTTTGTCCGATAATTTTTAGACCGTTAACGTGGTAAACAAAGGTGAACAGATGTGTAGTTCTACCCTCTGCAAACAGAGGAGAACTGCTTCTAGAAGAAGCCGCTCTATCCTCTGCAGGCAAAGGAGAACTGGTCACCAAAAAAAAAGAGGTTGGACGCTTGTAGCGCTTCAGCAGCAGCATACCCTCACGACGGCCGACCAGAATATCAAACAGGTTTGATTTTCATCTGACCATACGCTCGCCGATCAGGAGGTGGTCGTGAGATATTAAACGCAGTTTGTTACTCCATGTACACTAAACGATGCAGGACGCGTGATCCAAAAAAATTCTCACACGAATGAAAAATCAGCTGAAAAGGGGCCAAAACTCGCAGTGGCACCAGTAGATCATGGCAGTGTTCTGTTTATTTTGACACCGGTTATATCAGACGATTATCTAATTACAGCTTGGCTTTTTTTTTTTTTTTTTTTTTTTTAATACAAATAAAAAAAGGCATATTTTACAAAAGCACATTTATCTGTAAACACCAACACACGACACACCTCACATTAATGTGTTGGCTTACATAGAATGAATCAACCAATCAGTGTTAGCGGAGGCACATTTTACCCAGAATGCCATCTGTCTGTGTTTGTTACAAAACTTCAGAATTAGTGCATTATTCAACATTAAAAGATAAACATTATATCTTAACTTTGCACAAATTACAGAATTGACATTAATGGAGTTATTCTGTCAGTATTCATTTTATTTATACACCAAACCATAACTCAGCACTGCTTTATTTTCCAAGACCTCGGCCTGACGGCAGCGTTGTAATTGAGTAGAGAGTTGAG
Source organism: Thalassophryne amazonica (assembly GCF_902500255.1). Taxonomy (NCBI): domain Eukaryota; kingdom Metazoa; phylum Chordata; class Actinopteri; order Batrachoidiformes; family Batrachoididae; genus Thalassophryne; species Thalassophryne amazonica. The sequence continues at coordinate 29,798,074 of NC_047114.1, read as the reverse complement.
CTTTGTGGCTCCTCTGTTGCTTCTGTGCTGGAAGCAATGTAGTAAACTGGAGCTTCCAGCAGGGGGCAGGATGCTCAAAGACAGAAGTGCTGACTCATTGTTTGGTTCTGTTGTCACTTTTGATGCTTCCAAAAGCGATTGTGGTGTTAAAACTCAAAATCAGTTTGTTAGTAGTTGCAAGTGTACCAAAGACAATACTGGAATTTATCGGTTATCTGTAACTTCCAATACATTTTTGGGTGGTTTATCGTTTTAGCTTTATCAAAGATAACATTTCAGTTATCTGATTATCTGTTATTGAAGTTAATTTTTTGGTTATCTGTGCCCACCACTGGTTACAAATCATCTGGAAAGTATTCAGTGCTTCACTTTTCCACATTTTGTTATGTTACAGCCTTATTCCAAAATGGAGTAAATTCACTTTTTTCTTCAAAATTCTACTCACAACACCCCATAATGACAACATGAAAAATTTATTTTTTTTTTTTGTTGAAATTTTTACAAATTTATGAAAACTAAAAAACAAAGAAATCACATGTACATACACTTGTGCTCAGAAGTTTACATACCCTGGCAGAGTTTTTGGTTCTTTGGCCATTTTTCAGAGAATATGAATAACACAAAAACTTTTTTTTTTTTACTCATGGTTAGTGGTTGTGTGAAACCATTTATTGTCAAACAACCGTGTTTACTCATTTAAATCATAATAACAACAGAAACTACCCAAATGACCCTGATCAAAAGTTGACATACCCCTTTTCTTAATGCCGTGTATTGCCCCCTTTAACATCAGTGACAGCTTGGAGTCTTTTGTGGTAGTTGTGGATGAGGCTCTCTGATGGTAAAGCTGGTAAGCTGATTGTGTCTTGGACTTTGATAGTGACAAACAAGTCATCTCAACCATTAGAGCGAAGGTTCTTTGTGTACACAAGTGTGACACTACAGGTTTACAACCATGTCAACATGAGGAAGCCGACACCAGGATGCTGTTACATCTGATGGGTGCCACAAAACAAGGATGCAACAGTGTAATTTTGAGGACAGTGGACACAGATGTGATGGCATTGGCAATATCTGCTGTCAGCCAGCTCAATACCAATGAGTTGTGGGTGGCATATGGAGCCGGAAAGAATTTCTGGTACCTACCTGCACATGATATGGCTGCAGCACTTGGGCCTTTGAGATCCAGAAGCCTGGCTATGTTTCACATCATAACTGGCTGCGACATAGTATCCTCCTTTAATGGAACTGGTAAAAAAACAAAAAACAAACAAAAACATTTGATGAAGTGACGAGTAGCTTCCTGGCTCTCTTTTGTGCTTCTGCTCACATTGCAGAGTCACATGGCAATCATAGTGCGTTTTGTCATACCGTACTTATGTATGACAGGACCAGTGATCAGACAGAGGTGAATGGAGCAAGACGGCAGCTGTTCACAAGGAGAAGTCGGTAAATTGAAAACATTCCTCTGACCCAAGCAGCACTCAGGGAGCATGGGAGAAGGGCAGTATACCAGGGAGGACACATATGGGGGCAAACATTCCTAGCTTCACCAGAGGTTCCTGATCCAAGCCAGTGGGGATAGAAAAGAAACACAGAAGGGCAATGGGAACCAAAGTGGACAACCCTTCCTGAGGCATCACAATCCTACCATTAGTTACTCAAATGTGGATGCACCAAAGGCTGCAAAGGCCGTATTGCTTTGAGGTGTACTTCCCTTTGCAAATGTCGTGGAGCATGTGAACGTGATCTCTCTCGACTTTAGCACAAACCGGAATTCAATGACAGTATCACCCAGGGCAGTAGATAACTGCGTCCTTGATGGAAGTGCTAATGATAGTTTTGCAGCATATGCATGTGAATTGTTAACAGATCTAAACTTGTAATTATTGTTTATAGACAAATAGGGGCGGTGATGGTCTAGTGGTTGAGGTGTTGGGCTTGAGACCAGAAAATCCTCGGTTCAAATCCCAGCCTGACTGGAAAATCACTTTTGGGCAAGGTCTTTAATCCCCTATTGCTCCCGGTGTGTAGTGAGCGCCTTGTATGGCAGCACCCTCACGTCGGGGTGAATGTGAGGCATTATTTGTAAAGCGCTTTGAGCGTCTGATGCAAATGGAAAAGCGCTATATAAATACAGTCCATTTACCATTTGAATTCAACTTTGTTTCAGTCAGTGTCAAAGTACTTTGAAACTAAAATTATTAATGTCCTTTGATACAGTAAGGCAAATAAATAATAATAATAATTTTAATTTCAATTTATTTTTCATTTACAGTGAGGAAAATAAGTGAACACCCTGCGGTTTTGCAAGTTCTCCCACTTAGAAATCATAGAGGGGTCTGAAATTTTCATCGCATGTCCACTGTGACAGACATAATCAAAAAAAAAAAAAAAAAAAAAAAATTCGGAAATCACAATGTATGCTTTTTTTAAAATAATTTATTTGTATGTTACTGCTGCAAATAAATATTTGAACACCTGTGAAAATCAATGTTAATATTTGGTACAGTAGCCTTTGATTGCAATTACAGAGGTCAAATGTTTCCTGTAATTTTTCACCAGGTTTGCACACACTGCAGCAGGGATTTTGGTCCACTCCTTCATACAGATCTTCTCTAGATCTTTCAGGTTTGGAGTTTCAGCTCCCTCCAAAGATTTTCTATTGAGTTCAGGTCTGGAGACTGGCCAGGCCACTCCAGGACCTTGAAATGCTTCTTACGGAGCCCCTCCTTCGTTGCCCTGGCTGTGTGTTTGGGGTCATTGTCATGCTGGAAGACCCAGCCATGACCCATCTTCAGTGCTCTTACTGAGGGAAAGAGGTTGTTTGCCAAAATCTTGCAATACATGATCCCATCCATCTACCCTTCAATACGGTGCAGTCGTCCTGTCCCCTTTGCAGAAGAGCACCCCCAGAGTATGATGGTTCCACCCCCATGCTTCACAGTTGGGATGGTGTTCTTGGAGTTGTTCTCATCCTCTAAACATAGTAAGTGGAGTTGATTCCAAAAAGCTCTATATTGATCTCATCTGACCACATGACCTTCTCCCATGCCTCCTCTGGATCATCCAGATGGTCACTGGTGAACTTCAAACGGGCCTGGACATGGGCTGGCTTGAGCAGGGGGACCTTGCTGCCCTGCAGGATTTTAAACCATGACAGCATCATGTGTTACTAATGTAATCCTTGTGACTGTGGTCCCAGCTCTCTTCTGGTCATTGACCAGGTCCTCCTGTGTAGTTCTGAGCTTTCTCAAAATCATCTTTACCCCACAAAGTGATGCATGGAATCCCAGACCGAGGGAGATTGACACTCATCTTGTGTTTCTTCCACTTTCTAATAAATAATAACAGTTGTTATCTTCTACCAAGCTGCTTTCCTGTTGTCCTGTAGTCCATCCCAGCCTTGTGCAGGTCTACATTTTTGTCCCTGGTGTCCTTAGACAGCTCTTTGGTCTTGGCTATGGTGGACAGATTGGAGTGTGATTGATTGCGTGTTTGAACAGGTGTCTTTTATACAGGTAACAAGTTTAAACAGGTGCAATTAATACAGGTAAAGAGTGCAGAATAAGAGGGCTTCTTAAAGAAAAATTAACAGGCCTATGAGAGCCAGAATTCTTGCTGGTTGGTAGGTGTTCAAATACTTATTTGCAGCAGTAACATACAAATAAATTATTAAAAAAATTATACATTTTGATTTCCGGATTTTTTTTTTTTTTTTTTTTTAAGATTATGTCTCTCACAGTGGACATCCACCTAAGATGAAAATTTCAGACCCCTCCGTGGTTTCTAAGTGAGAGAACGTGCGAAACCACAGAGTGTTCAAATACTTATTTTCCTCACTGTATATAGCGCCAAATCACAACAAAGCTGCCTCAAGGTGCTTCACACAAGTAAGGTCTAACCGTACCAACCCACTGGCAATTTCGCAAGTTTTCCCACCTAATGGAGAATGGAGAGGTCTGGAATTTTTATCATCGGTACACTTGAACTGTGACAGACAGAATCTAAAAAAACAAAAACAAAATCACATTGTATGATTTTTAAATACTTAATTTGCATTTTATTGCATGAAATAAGTATTTTATCACCTACCAACCAACAAGAATTCTGGCTCTCACAGACCTGTTCGTTTTTCTATAAGAAGCCCTCCTATTCTGCAATTTTTACTTGTGTTAATTGCACTTGTTTGAACTCATTACCTGTATAAAAGACACCTGTCCACACACTCAGTCAATCACACTCCAACCTGGAGATCAGGCGGAAAGATTTGTCTTATATTTTCCTGCAGCTGATGGTTCATTCTGGGCTTCTGGAAGCTCCGGTGCTAATTCAGCACAAGTAGACATGCAGCTCAGCTGTCAGTGAGCGTACGTGTCACATCAGACACGTAATCTACATCCGGATTACTGTTACAATGACAACCTGTAGCACTAACTAAAAATGTGTCACATTGGAAGACAAAATGAGCCAAATATTAAATTAGTCCTTTTTCCACATTTCTGTACATGCACATTCAGTTTGGATTATGTGTGTGTGTGCAGATTTTTTTTTTTTTTTTTTTTTTTTTTTTTAACCACTGCCATGCACCTGACATCACCTTCACGAAAATGCCTTGAAACGTTTTAATATATAAATAGGTTACATTAAGTTCACTGTGGACTCACCAGAGTTTTTTCATCAATTGTATAATCCGTAGTTTGACTCACAGAGGTCTGTGTGGAGCTCGGAGGAGGACAGAGTGAGAACAGGACAACAGTAATGTGACATTTTCAGTCCCTACAATGGTTTTTTAAAAGATTTGTTTTTATTTTTCTTGGGTCAGTTGTTTTCTAGCCATAAAAAGCCCACTGAAAGGTGTTAATTATCCAAAAATGTCATTTTTCTGCAGATTTGGCTGACGTCGCCTGTGAATGACGGACAAAAGCATGCAACATAATTACCCAGGAAAACAGAGGGAGCACCGTAAATTTGAAAATCTGTGTGATGGCACTGCGCCATTGTGCCATTGCTTAGGGAGAGCCCTGGCACTGTCAATATTGTTGTCTAAAAATGCAAAAATACTTTTTATTTGATTAATCGATAAAAAAATAACTGATAGAAAGTCGATTCCAAAACTTCAATAACTGTAGTCCTAGTTTGCTCACAAAGTACTGAGCTGGTATTATCCATGTGAATAGAGGCTGTGGAAATTCCCTCGATTGTACCCAGTAAAAAATAGCCCTATAAATAATAATATTAAATTACTAATAAATAAACAATAAATAATAAAGCCTCCCATGACTCCATGGAAGAGGAAAAACACACAATTGGAATTAAACTGAACAGGGCACTCACCCACTTATAGAATGATTTCCCATAGGATGAAATATGTAATGTTCAGTTGTCCACACCATCGAAGAGCTCCTGGCTGGCACTGTCATGCATGGATTGCAGGTGCTGTCCACCTGTCAACAGATGTCCTCCTCGGTTCTGAGGAATTCCCAGTATTTGTCTGCTGCTCACCTTTGTGCGCCTGGGCTGACCATGTAGCTCGTGGCCGCCACCATGAGACTTATTCCCCTTGTGGTCCTGATTTAGAAGAGAGAGAAGGGGGGAGGGGGGAGATAATCCCAGCTGCCACGGACAGGTGTGCTCAGCCTGCAGACCATGAGCTGCGGCTGCTGGACTCCCTCTGCCACTTCCAGAAGTACTGTCTCACTCTGATCATGTCTGCTATTTTGGCGTGCTCCCATGGCAGCTTGTGCATGTATCCCACGGGGAATGCCAGATTCTCTCTTTTGTCTCCAATCACTCACAATGTAGCGTCATCCTTTGTCAACCCCCCACAAAGTTTTCTCACAATTCTCTACCCCTTCCTTCTTCTACAGTGTTTAATGGTAGCTGGCATCCTTATTGTTGCACTGCTGCCACCTGCTGCATCAGTCCATTATAGCAGTATTAAATCCTTTTGAGGAATCCAGCGTCTTTCAAGTATTTAAAAAGCCAACACTTCCCCCTCTCACTTGACCTTATGGCTAAAATACTTCCTACAGAAACTTCTTTCAGGCCTTACAATTGATTTCCTTCAGTTTTTACTCTATAATAGATAAACCATTCAAAATTGACTTGATGTATTTTTAGGTAAAATTAAAACACTGTAGTAAATACTGTACAGGTATATTCATTGGATATGATTTTTTTTATTTATATTACAGCTGGTGGCATTTGAAAGCGCTGCATTTTGGTGATGGCATTTCACAAGACTTTATTTAAAAATCAGTTGGTCTGGTGGTGGAATTTGACATTAATATGTAGTATTGATTGTGGTGATGGTCTTTTTTAATTGATTTTTTTTAAACTATTAATCAGTTTTAAATTACAAGTAGCCAAAGAATTCTCATTGGCAATAGTTATGTCTTTAAGTGTATTATTTACTAAAACCAGAAAGGGTGTAATTATTGATTTGTTTTTTAAGACACACTTAGAATTTGATAAATGTAGAATAACAAGAATGAAAGCAGAATTAAAGTCAGTTAATGCAGACCGTCCATTTGTGGAAACTTATTACAGACAATACATACAAGATAGTAAATAAATGTTACTGAAATCAAGACCATATTTTGTTTCAGTATAAGAGTCAAATATCACTGTGTTTTAAACCAAGAAAAACTGACCAAAATGCTCACAGAATGCACCAAATTGTACCATCCCCACCCCCCAAAAAAAAATTTCCCGGGGGTGCATGCCCCTAGACCCCCCCAGGGGACCTTGCCCCTTCGGTGCTTGGCTATTCATTCACAGAAAATGTTTAGTCGAAAAAATTTCAGTTACTTGCACCCATGAGTTAAGCTTCAACAATCTTTATGAAGTGTCGTCTCTGTGTTTTGTTTGCAGAGGTAGAGAGAATGTGATGGGTGTGACCTACTGCTTCAGGAAAGAGGATCATGTGGTGATCGTTATGCCTTATATGGAGCATCAAGCCATTGTGGTAGTATTATACATTTTAAAATTTGTATACTCCTCATTGACGTACTGACTTTCCTCAAAGTAATTATCAGCAGCTTTATCAATATTTATTTGTAGAGCTGGTCAAAATATCATCTTAAGCCCTATTCAGACAGGATCAGTTACATATGGGGATATAGGGCAATATACAGTGCCCTCCAAAAGTTTCTTTCTTTATTGTTTATTTGATGAGGACAATGCACATTAATGAACACAAGTATTGCAACACTTCGTATTTCACATATTTTAATTTGTTTATGTCATTTCAAATACAAAAAAAAAAAAAATCTAAAATGATCTTCCTTAAACTCAAAATGTTAGCGAATCTCTACAACTTGATATTAATGAATAAAAAATATAAAGCCAAGATGATGGGTTGCATAAGTAATGAAACACTTTGGTATATTACGTGTAAATAATAAGGATTATTTCTGTACAGACCAAGCAAGTGAGGTTAATAATTTGTTGATTATATGGCTCTCTGGATCTGTTTTCATCTTGTTGGTCTTCATTTTGCATGTCTACTTCAAGTTCATTTGCTGTTGAGTCTTCCAATTAAAACTCACACACACTCATCTTCAACCGCTTAGGCCAATTAAGGGTCGCGGGGTGCTGGAGCCTACCCCAGCAGTCATAGAGCGTGAGATGGGGTACACCCAGGACAGGACGCCAGTCTGTCACAGGGCCACAAACAGACAAACAAACACATTCACCCCCACTCGCATACCTACAGACAATTTAAAGATTCCAATCCACCTATCCCGCATGTCTTTGGATGTGGGAGGAAACCGGAGCACCTGAAGGAAACCCACGGAAACATGTGGACAACATGCAAACTCCACACAGAAAGGCCACAGGGGGAATTGAATCCATGACCTTCTCGCTGTGAGGCAACAGTGCTAACCACTAAGCCACCGTGCTGCCCCCAATTCAAACTCGTGTAATAAAATTCACTCAGAGAATGGTCCTCTTTATTGCTCATAATTTCTTTGTTCGCATTTCTTTTGTTTTATTTCGTGCCATGAAAATTGTAAACAAAGTCGCAAATCTGATACGTGATCCGGAACGTGGTAATGGTCTGATATGGGAAAATATCACACCGGAAATCAACCAATCGGAGCGCGCGTACTGTTGTAGTCATATAATGATCAGTTTTATTGCCAGTTTTCTTCAGACAAGTCAGGGGATGGATACATGAACATTTCCAAGTCAGTGACTATCTTGGACTTTATTTACATCAATTATGAAGAAATACAAACAGTATGGCACTCTGTGGTAAATCTGTATGGAGTAGACAGTTCTCAAAAACTGAGTGCCTGTGCAAGAAGAAGAAGAGTGACACCCAGAAGTTATAGGCTTCTCTGGCTGTGATTGGAGTTCTTGTGATTAGTGCATGTTTTGCATTTTGTATGACCAGTTATACAGCTTCATGATGAAGTGGTATAGAGGAGGATTTTCTTAAAAAGAAGACCTGAAAGTTCAGCTACAATTTGCCAGAAGGTACATCTGAGATTTGATGTTTTGGTGAAAGAAAACCCTCCTCTGTACCTCTTAATTGTATACCTCTATGCACATAGTTTATGTTTTTGCTGGCAAAAACTTTTTAAAACCTGTTGACAGGATGGTTTTTGACAGGTTTTAACTATGATGTGTCTAAAATATCCCAACCCTGGATGCAGCCGTCCACACAACCACATAGGCATGGGGCCCCACTTCACCTAACAAAATAACAATGTTTTACTTCTACCTTTATGTGGAATTGATTTTATAACAGCTTTATGTCCATGGTCACTATCATCAACAGTCATTTTTACAGAGCTCCAATCCTTAACCTGGTAAAATAACTGTCTCAAACTCTGTTGAGAAAACTTTTCTTTTGAGTAGAAGGCAGTTTCACCACCTACATTCTTGGAAAGCCATAGCTTGGCATTTTTAGTGTTGTTCTGGTTTTTAATGCTACATACCAGAATAATGGTCAGCATCTAATTTAAAAAAAGATCATCATTTTAGGAGAGATGCCCCTGTTGGATAAGTACTGCAGTATAAATTACTGATTCCATCCTTTCAAGTGAAATGCAGTGATATGACTCTTATTCTTTCATTCAGCTCCACTAATTTCTGCCTTGAGTGAAATTCTGCGTTTTGATTTAGTCACCGTGTATTTGTTAGGACGTGATTGACTCTCTCAGCTTTGACGAGGTGCGGCTGTATCTCTACCACCTGCTGAAGGCCCTGAAACACATCCATCAGTTTGGCATCATTCATCGGGACATCAAACCCAACAACTTCCTTTACAACAGATACTGCAGAACGTGAGTAGTGTTTGGTGTTTCATCACCACGTGTTGACGTCCTGCTCGACTTTAGCATGTGCAGCTTTGGGTCAGCAGTGTTGTAGCCACCAATCGGGTGCTGGTTAGGTGAAGATGAAGCTTGCTGAGTTACTGTAAATGAAGACAGAAGTCATTCATTTCATATTGTGTGTGTGCAGCTATGCACTGGTGGACTTCGGCCTGGCACAGGGTGCAGCTGGCACACAAATCGAGCTGCTGAAGGTGGTGAGGCAGAAGCCCTGTCAGAAAGGTGGAGGGTCCCCACGGAAAGCAACACCATGTCAAACCACCACAGCCCCCACCTCACTGCGTCTGTCCACACGGCAGCCCGCGGTCCTTCCGTCTGCTGCTGCTGCCTCTGCGGCCTCTCGCAAAAAACTGGTTAAAAAAGCACATTCTGTTACTGTCACGCACACTACTCCCGCCTCTCACACGAAGCATGCAAAGGTGTCTGCACACAGTTTAGCCCTCACAAATAATTAGTAGCACTGGTGTTTGGTCTGTTTGACTTCATGCACTATCAGGGTCAAAGTCTTCTTATTTGCGTTAACTACTTCCTTTTGCCCATATTTGTTTTATTTAGGATTGGACAGGTGCACGCAGAGCACCGCGGCCTGTGTTTGGAGAGAAGAACCTGAATAGTAACACTTCCAACACCAAACAGGCCGCCTTCAAGACACAAGTAAGCATATTAAAAAAAAAGAAAGAATGAAACGTATTTGTTTGTAGCGGCTGTGAGAGGCTCCAGAGATTGTTAATGAAGTAATTTGTCCATCATTTGTGTTACCATGTCGTTCAGATGCTGAAGTCGGGCAGAATGGAGGACAGTAGTGGCCGGAAGTGTTCTGCAGCTAGTCGGGGCCCCCTGCCTGTCAGGTCGCAGAGCAGCACTCAGAGACCTCAGAGGGCCGTGCACCAGGGCCTCACGTGCAACTGCTACAAGACCGACCGCATCTGCAACATCTGCCTGTCCAGGTCTGAAAATCAAGTGCACCTTTTAAAGGAATTCTGTTGGACGTCTGTGATAAATATGATTGGATTTGTTCTGAGTAAGCAGATTGTTATGACTTAAGTCATAAACCCAATCACTATGCTTTATTTTTCTTCTCAGCACTAACTTTGGGTGTTCTGTTATTGTTTTGCATCGTTCTGATGACATCCTGCTTATTGTCTTGATTGAAGGAAGCAGCAGGTGGCTCCCAGAGCTGGAACACCCGGTTTCAGAGCACCAGAGGTCCTCATGAAGTGCCCCGACCAGGACACAGGTTGGTATCTCAGTACAAGAACTAGGGAGAGGGTTTAGCCACCCTAGAATTTTTAGACCACTGTAGTGTTTTCAGTCTGTCAAAGGTTTACTTACATCGGTGGCACTGCCTTTTATTTGCTGAACTTGACCCTGACAAATGTCATCATTAATGTTCCACAAGCTTCTCACAGCATGTTTCAGGAATTTATTGTGTTCCACCTGACAGATCAGGTTTAAATCAATCCCGTTAGGGGGCCTTCTTATTCTGACACATCTTTTTTTTTTTTTTTTTGTCACTTCAGTGACTTCTGAAGACACACGTTTGGGATGCTTGTTCATCTGAAGATCTAGTTCTGACATTTAGCTCATGGTGACGGAGCGTTCGGTTTGTCTCTTTTTTTTTCCATAAGTGACTAGCAACAAATCTAGCTATTTTTCCTGGTGTCATTGGAGATGTTTCTGGTGTTTGGTGACTCAAAAGTGAAAGCACATATTGATCTGTCAGTCTCTGTTCTCACCGAGCACCAGCAGGTCCGCACCATCCCACAGCAGTCACACGCGGTCCGTACACAGTGTGCTCCACCCACCGCAGCAGCAAAGCACAAAGCGGAGAGAGATATACACTCCTCTGCAGTCAAAGTGCAAATGCATCACACACCTGTGATGCCACCACAGCTGATCCCGCCCTGTTTTAGAAGGGATCTAAAACAAAAAATTTATTTCTCACTTGAATGCTGCTGCAGTGATCTGATCATTGAATCACAAACCTCACTCGGACTCGGTCAGTCTACTCACCTCGTTTGCTGTGCTGTGTGCCTAATTAGTCTCCATGACTTTGAGCAGCTCTGGCCTTGAGAAGGTATTATTTTAGTTTGAGAAGTGATGACCAATTTTAATGGCAAAGTAAATAAACAAACCAAGAATCAAGTTTATTTGTAGTTCTAAATATTTTGGTGTTTTACTCACTTTTTGTCTCACACATTATTTTTTCCTACAGTATCTGTTACGACGATATATTATGCAAATAATACGCAAATTAGGCGATGGTGTCATTTAGCGATTTCTATCGACTTTTAGTACAGCCAATAGCCACTTGGCTGTGCTGAGGAGTTGGACAGCACTGATTCTGGGATTCTGTTTGAGCGACCAAAGCATGTTAACAGTTTGACATAGTGAGGGAACAGGAAATAAATTAATCTTATATATTTATAAATAACTTTTCCAAAGAAATGAGGAAGACATTTTAAATATCTTTTGGTAACATGACATATGCAGCTCAGGAAAATTGAGTTTGGAAATTTTAGCCACGTAAACTTGCCCTTACTTAGTCTTAACTGTGAATAAATTTATTAAAGTGTGACCAGAGCAGTGGTCGGTGTTTGTTAGCTTTTCCACATGACTTTGACTGATTACTAATCAAACTGTGAAAAGCAGTCACACAAGCATGACCTCAGTTCTTTACATACTCGCTCTTTAAGGCCCCGTGTCCATATTGTACCCCCCCATGTTCTTAATGAGAACGGACAGCATGCAGCTGCCTCCAGAAAAAAGCACTTCCCCAGTGTCTTTTTTTTAAACAGTAGACTGCTTTTTTTTTTTTTTTTTTTTTTTTTTTTTGTGCAACTACTCTCATTACAAATTGAAAGGATAATATTACTTTTGCTTACTGTCACTCAGTATCTATCATGATGGAGACAAAAAACTCATCTGTGACAGCAGGTTGGACACATGCTTGGTTTTGTGCTGAGGGTGAGATCTTTTTGTCTCCATACATAAGATAGTCAACTGTTTGTCACAAAAACAAATCCCTTACACGGGCACAATGAAACTGCTGTGATGAAGCGTTTTTGGGCGTGCTCTCTGTGCTTCCGACAGAACAAAATGCTATATGGGTACAGGGCCTAATGGTTGTAGACACAACTTTTGGTTGTTAGGTTGAAGGTTTAACTGACCGTCAGTCTAGTGGCCCTTAATGGGTGTGCCATGTCTTACCTTTCTGCAGCCATAGACGTTTGGTCAGCTGGCGTGATCTTGCTCTCGCTGCTCAGTGGCCGTTACCCGTTCTTCAAATCCAGCGACGACTTGATCGCTCTCACTCAGATCATGACCATACGTGGCTCCAGAGAGACCGCCCAGGCTGCTAAAACCTATGGTAGGCTTTTAGCTTGACTCCAGAAACATCTCAACTTCTGTTTTGAATTTTTGATCTATCACCTGTGACACTGTCTGGAACACCATTCCAGTCCTGAAGTCTCAGAGTGAAATCTGTTTCTGGTTTCAATCTCACATTCAGGCAAGGTGGTGGTGTGTAGTCAGGAGCTGCCTCGGCAGGACCTGAGGACAGTTTGTGAGACGCTGAGGGGGCGGAGGCCTCGGGCAGATAGTGTGACATCACTTCCTGAAACCAAAAAGGACTCAGAATCTGATGATGGTCCTGTCGATCCGTCTGAAGCATCTTTAACTCACGCTGGCCTACACGTGTCTTCACGCCACTCAGGGAGCACAGAGAGTGACGCGGTGGACAGCAGAGACCAGAGAGGCTGGGACAGAGTTCCTGATGAAGCCTACGACCTGCTGGACAGGCTGCTGGACCTGAACCCTGCCTGCAGGATCACAGCTGCTGAGGCTCTGCAGCACCCACTGTTCAGAGACCTACGAGCCTGAACAAGTTGGGAGGAGCCTGTCGTGAGGGCTGTGTCAGGGCATTTCTCTGACAGTGGGCGGGTGGAGGTGAGGGAGGCTCCTTAAATTATCTGCTGTAGGCTTCCTGACTGTCAAGAGAGAGTGCAAAGCACAGATGGAGACAGTCGGCGTGCTTCAGTGCAGCCTGTTGGACCGTTTGGTTTAGCATCAGGTTTTTACTGCCTTACAAACACTCTCTGTTCAGTGACTTGCACATGGGTACTTTGGCAGATGTTAGTCCATCACATTTTGGTTCATTTGCAACCTGCAGAATCATCTGACCCTAAAGGTTGTGCCGACTTTAGTGTGGAAATACTCTGTTACTTTTATTAAAGTACTAATAGTACACAAAAACACAGATATATAACCATTTTTATAGTTGATCTTCACATGTTCTGTCCTTTTTAAAATGTTGGTCTGACGCTGGTCTCCAAAGTTCTTAAAAAAAAAAAAAAAAAAAAAAAAAAAAAAAAAAGCAAGAGGTTTGTCACAAACACCCCATAAATGCTGATTCTAAACCCCCCCCATTGTCACTTGAAGTGGAAAGGACCTGCTCTTTGCCACGCCCCTTCTCCTACAGGAAGAAGTCCATATATGGACTTCTGTTACGTTGAAGCATGTTTCCAGTCTAAATGTTTAAAGCAGGATGATTTCTATATGCAGAGATGGAATATTCAACATCAAACTACATTAACTAGAGAAGCAAAATCAGATTTGTTTTCCAGTATGACCTCACTGACCATGTTTGATGCTGCGACAAAGAGGCTTGTTTTGCAAAGAAATGAAATTATTTTTTTCTTCTTTAATTTATTAAAGTCAACTGTAATGTTAATTGTGACCCGGAAAATGTTTTTTTTTTTTTCAATGAGTGCTAAATGTCCACAAAGTTCAAGGAAAATTATTTTAAGAGCACTTTCAGCTGTATTACCTTGTAGCATGTGACTGAATATTGGCTGTATAATTACTACCCACATTTGTTTGATGTAGTTTATATATATATATATATATATATATATATATATATATATATAATAGAAACTTTGTCATGCACATACATACAATGAAACTTGTCCTCTGCATTTAACCCATCCTAATTACAGTTAGACACAATCCAACCACTAGGAGCAGTGGACAGCCACAGTCTGGCGCCCAGAGACCAGGTCCAGATGTAGACGCTGCCTTGGTCAGTGGCAGAGAAGGAACAGTCCCGTAAATAAGCATGTTTTTGATTGTGGAAGGAAACTGGAGCGCCTGAAGGACACCCAAGTAGACACAGGGAGAACATGCAAACTCTACACAGGAAGGTCCAAAATCAATCCCATAACCTTGCTGTGAGGCACCAGTGATGCTAATGACTAAGGCACCGTGCCGCCCGAGATATAGAGGAAAAGTATAATGTTCCCTTTGTATACAAATGGAATTTTTTTTAAAGCTTTTAAACATCTTGGTGTGTCTAATCTATAAAGAATTCTCACTTATGGTGTTAATTGGCAATTAACTGTCTGGGGTCAGAGGTCAGCTTTTCTTAAGTGGTGTTTTATAACTGCTTTATATGGAAAAATGTCCACATGAAATACTTCTAGACATTTTCATTGAAGTAGGCAGAAGAAAACTAAACTGGTTACATTCATTTACGATGCCCAAAATGTAGGAAAATCAAAGGAATTCATGATGAATGAGAAAAATAATTCAAGTATTTTGCCTCTTCAGAACTTTATCATTATTTTTTATATTGCCTCATGTTTTGTGTTCTGTGCCTTCCTAAATAAATAAATAAAAACTTGAATGAGAAAAATCAACAGATGAATGTGGACAAATGTATTTTTAGATGTGCTCAAAAGAGCACTTTGGGTGTCTAACTGGACTAGTCAGGTTTGGGAGGATGTGCCGATGCCATGGACGGTAGTGTTCCGAATAATATTAGTGCTATGTGACTAAAAAGACTAATCCAGGTTTTGAGTATATTTCTTATTGTTACATGGGAAACAAGGTACCAGTAGATTCAGTAGATTCTCACAAATCCAACAAGACCAAACATTCATGATATGCACACTCTAAAGCTATGAAATTGGGCTATTAGTAAAAAAAAAAAAAAAAGTAGAAAAGGGGGTGTTCACAATAATAGTAGTGTGGCATTCAGTCAGTGAGTTTGTCAATTTTGTGGAACAAATAGGTGTGAATCAGGTGTCCCCTATTTAAGGATGAAGCCAGCACCTGTTGAACATGCTTTTCTCTTTGAAAGCCTGAGGAAAATGGGACGTTCAAGACATTGTTCAGAAGAACAGCGTAGTTTGATTAAAAAGTTGATTGGAGAGGGGAAAACTCAAACGCAGGTGCAAAAAATTATAGGCTGTTCATCTACAGTGATCTCCAGTGCTTTAAAATGGACCAAAAAAACCAGAGACATGTGGAAGAAAACGGAAAACCACCATCAAAATGGATAGAAGAATAACCAGAATGGCAAAGGCTCACCCACTGATCAGCTCCAGGATGATCAAAGACAGTCTGGAGTTACGTGTAAGTGCTTTAACAGTTAGAAGACACCTGTGTGAAGCTAAATTATTTGCAAGAATCCCCTGCACAGTCCCTCTGTTAAATAAAAGACGTGCAGAAGAGGTTACAATTTGCCAAAGAACAAATCAACTGGCCTAAAGAGAAATGGAGGAATATTTTGTGAACCGATGAGAGTAAAATTGTTTTTGGGTCCAAGGGCTGCAGACAGTTTGAGAGACGACCCCCAAACTCTGAACTCAAGCCACAGTTCGCAGTGAAGACAGTGAAGCATGGTGATGCAAGCATCATGATATGGGCATGTTTCTCCTACTATGATGTTGGGCCTATATATTGCATACCAGGTATCATGGATCAGTTTGGATATGTCAAAATACTCGAAGAGGTCATGTTGCCTTATGCTGAAGAGGACATGCCTTTGAAATGGGTGTTTCAACAAGACAATGACCCCAAGCACACTAGTAACCGAGCAAAATCTTGGTTCCAAACCAACAAAATTAATGCCTCGCAGATGTGAAGAAATCATGAAAAACTGTGGTTATACAACTAAATACTAGCTTAGTGATTCACAGGATTACTAAAAAAGCAGTTTGAACATAATAGTTTTGAGTTTGTAGCGTCAACAGCAGATGCTACTATTATTGTGAACACCCCCTTTTCTACTTTTTTTTTTTTTTTTTACTAATAGCCCAATTTCATAGCCTTAAGAGTGTGCATATCATGAATGCTTGGTCTTGTTGGATTTGTGATAATCTACTGAATCTACTGGTACCTTGTTTCCCATGTAACAATAAGAAATATACTCAAAACCTGTATTAATCTTTTTAGTCACCTAGCACTACTATTATTCTGAATACTACTGTATCACCACATTCGCCACACTATGTAACCAGTTCTTGGTCCAGCGAGGCATCAGCATCAATTTGACCGGCTAGCGCTTAGCTTGGGTTTGTGTGTTATACATCATATGGACAAAGTGAGGAATCTTGGGGTAATTTTTGATCCTACGTTGTCTTTTGACCTCTACATTAGGGACATCACAAGGACTGCTTTCTTCCATCTGCGAAATATAGTGAAGATTTGTCCCATCCTATTTATGGCTGACGCTGAGATCCTGAGTCATGCTTTTGTTTCTTCTAGATTGGATTATTGCAATGTTGTATTTTCAGAGTTACCGCAGTCCAGCATTAGGGGTCTCCAACTAGTTCAGAATGCTGCTGCCAGACTTTCGACACGAAACAGAAAATTTGACCATATTACACCCATTCTGGTGTCTCTTCACTGGCTGTCTGTCTCTGTGAGAGCAGATTTTAAGGTTCTCCTACAAGCCTATAAAATTGTTCACGGACTTCCACCTTCCTACCTGGCTGACTTAGTAAAACCCTACGTTCCGAGCCTTTTGTGAAGTAGAAAAGCGCCATTAGTTAGCATATTTGTCACTATGCTTTTTATTGTTATTATGCTTTTTATTTCTTTTAATATTTAGAATTTATTTTACTTTTTTGTCTTTTAATTGTGCTTTGTAATCTTTTAATTAGTTTTTGGGTTTTGTGTGAAGCGCCTTGGGGTGACGCTGTTGGGAGCTGGTGCGCTACAAATTGAATAAATTGAATTCAATTGAACCATTCCTGAATGGCAACTATTTATAGTTGTTTATACTCAAAATAAATAAATATACTCAAAACCTGGATTAATCTTTTTAATCACATAGCACTACTATTATTCTGAACACTACTATATGTTCATGCGATTTGTTTTTTTTTTTTTTATCTAAAAAAAAAAAAAATTCTTCACATTGTCATTATGGCGTATTGTGTGTAGAATTGAGGAAGAAAATGAATTTCATCCATTTTGGAATAAGGTTGTATGTAACATAATAAAAT